>NW_024582705.1:165697-251954 GCF_018398535.1 Haplochromis burtoni | reverse complement strand
TAGTTCTTAAAAATCCTATATGAATATCACCCCTATATTGGGCGATTGTGGCTCAAGAGTTGGGAGTTCGCCTTGCAATCGGAAGGTTGCCGGTTCGAGCCCCGGCTCGTGTCGTTGGACGGTGGATGACTGGTTGTCTATAGCGCTTTGAGGTCCTTAGGGACTAGTAAAAGCGCTATACAAATACAGGCCATTTACCATATGAATAAGTGTAAAACTTATTTGAGTTGTTTGCACAAAACACATTTTGAGTTGTACAACTGAAAATGTGAAGATATATTTTAATTTTACTTGCAAGTTTGTTGATGGAAACGGCACACTATCATAGAAACTGCTTAGCACTCTTGCACTATAATGCGTTAGTTTGGATTGAAGCTTACGCACTGAAACACAGCACAATAATACAAACCAACCAATATACACATCAAGGCTGCAGTAGATGAAAAATCCTGTGTTTTGTGATATAAAATTGCTGTTTCTGAGTCTGGTGGAGAGTAACAGATTCATTTCCTTGTGGGAAAGAACTGCTGGCAGAGGAAATGTTTTAAATGTAGCTTAATATATAACATAACATCGGTACATTGCTTTTATTACTGTGGCAGCTGGTAGTTGTTTGTTAACGGTGTGTCTGTTGCCATCTACAGTTATTCATTTATCAGACTAACTTGTAGAATTGATACTTTCTTAATGCAAAGAGGCTGAAAATTTGGAAACTGCATGATGTTTACCTCTTAGCTCAGTAAGAATGTCTATCTTCTGGTCCAGGATTTGTTCTAACTGAGTTGCATATGATTCAACATCATAGTCCACCTCCTCTGTCATTTCCAGAAGCACCTTCTCATCCTCCAAGCACCGGATCGACTCCTGTAAGGGAAAAAGATGCAGTTGAGTTGGGCTATGTGGTTTTAAATTCATATTGCCTATGAATGCAAAAGTGGGTCAAAGTTGTGTTATGGCACGTGGTTCCTCTTTATAAAAATATGGCAAATTCTATGGTATTTACTGTAAATTACTGCACTAAAGATAAGATAACCTTTATTAGTCCCACATGTGGGAAATTTGTTTTGTCACAGCAGGAAGTGGACAGTGTAAAAGTTATATGGCAAAAATTAGAACATAATAAAAATAAAATACTGTACACAACTGTACAGAATAGAATAAAATAAAATACTATATACAGTAGAATAAATAGAATAAAATATACAATAGGATAAAAATAGAATACAAATACTTAATACAACTGAGTAAAAATACAACTTTGTCAGATAAAGAGTATTGCACTTAGTGTTATTGCACATGTGTGGATGTGTGTGTTTGATCAGTTGGAGTCTTTGTTGTACAGTCTGACAGCAGTGGGGAGGAAAGACCTGTGAAATCTCTCCGTCCCACACCGTGGGTGCCGCAGTCTGCCACTGAAGGAGCTGCTCAGTGCTGTCAGAGTTTCCTGCATGGGGTGGGAGATGTTGTCCAACAGGGATGACAGCTTAACCACCCTGTCACTTCCCACCTCCACTGGGTCCAGAGGGCATCCTAGAACAGAGCTGGCCCTTCTGATCAGCCTGTTCAGTCTCTTCCTGTCCCCGGCAGAGATGTTGCCACCCTAGCAGACCACACTGTAAAAGATAGCTGAGGCCACCACAGAGTCATAGAAGGTCTTCAGGAGTGGGCCCTCCACTCCAAACGACCTGAGTCTCTGCAGCAGGTACAGCCTGCTCTGCCCTTTCCTGTAGAGGGCGTCTGAGTTATGCGTCCAGTCCAGTTTGTTGTTCAGATGAACACCAAGGTACCTGTAGCAGTCCACAGCCTCAATGTCCATACCTTGGATGTTTAGTGGTTGCAGTGGAGGATGTTTGTGCCTGCGGAAGTCGACCACCAGCTCCTTGGTTTTACTGGTGTTGATGTGGAGGTAGTTCAGCTGACACCAGTCCACAAAGTCTTGGGTCAGTCCTCTGTACACCTTGTCGTCCCCATCAGTGATGAGGCCGACTACTGCAGAGTCATCAGAGAACTTCTGCAGGAAGCACTGGGTGGAGTTGTGGGAGAAGTCTGCAGTGTAGATGGTGAAGAGGAACGGAGCCAGAACCGTTCCCTGTGGGGTCCCTGTACTGCAGACGACCCTGTCCGACACACAGCCCTGAGTTCACATATACTGTGGTCGGTCGGTGAGGTAGTCCAGTATCCAGGTAGTGAGGTGATGATCCACTCCAGAGTTCTCCAGCTTGTCCTTCAGGACCGAGGGAAGAATAGTGTTGAAGGCACTGGAGAAATCAAAGAACATGATTCTCACAGTGCTTCCAGCGGTTTCCAGGTGAATGAGGGAGCGATGTAGGAGGTGAATGACGGCATCATCCGCTCCAATGCCAGGCTGGTAGGCAAACTGAAGTGGGTCCAGTGATGAGCTCACCAGGTGTCGAAGCTGAGCCAGGACCAGCCGCTCCAGGGTCTTCATCAGGTGGGATGTCAGAGCCTGTAGCTGTTGAGGTCCTTGGGGCGTGAAGTCTTTGGCACTCGCATAAGCTGTTATCGCAATAACATGCGAGAATTCCCGGGGCAGGTAATACGGACACATGCTAACAGCTAACAGCTCAATGTCTTTGCTGCAGAGTTGTTCTTTCACAGTGATGTGCCCAGGGTTACACCATCTGTCATTCACAAACACTGCCAGTCCCCCTCCTTTCCTCTTACCGCTGTCTCTCGTCCTGTCCGCTCGCAGCAGCTGGAATCCCGGTAGTGTCACGCTTGTGTCCGGAGTTAGCAGTGTTAGCCACGACTCCGTTAGCATCACGATGCTACATTGCCGGTACTCCCTCTGTGACCAGGTTAGCGACGTGACCTCATCCATCTTATTGGGCAAAGATCTTACGTTTCCAATAATTACAGAAGGAAGAGATGATCGATAACGTCTCCTTCTCGGGCAACGGCGCTCCTTCCCAGCACGACACCCCTGCCTTTTCTTCCTCAGCTCGCTGGGAATGTCGATGTAGCTTTAAACAGGTTAAAGCTATCAACAAAGGACTTCATGGAAGGACTTCATACATCTATGTATTTTGTTGAACGGATAACAGAATAAAGAATGACAAACTTCTGGTGACCAAAGAAAAGCAGGATGCTTGTTGAGTCAAACACTTCTGGTAAACACTGACCCGCACATACAATTTTGAGCAACAAGAAGCACTGGGAGCTCTTCAAGTAGAAGAAGGCACCATATCTCAACGTGAAGTCTGTTTGGCGATGAAAGCTCAAAAATCAAACAAATCAACAAACCAGCTGGCATGGATGAAATCCAATCAGAATTGCTGAAATATGGAGGGCCGATTGTTACAAATGTGCTCACAAAACTGTTCAATGAATGTTGGTGAATGGAGGCCGTCCCCGAAAACTGTCAGAAAGGCATCATCCTCAAACTACCAAAGGAGAGCAACATGATGGAGTACACAAACTGGTGTGGAATCACCCTACTCTCAGTCAAAGGAAAGGCCTTCTTCACCATGCTACTCTGCCAACTTAAAGGCACTGCCGACCAACGCCTCTGCGAAGAACAGGCGGGCTTTCGACATGGACGATCATGCACTGACCAAATATTCACCCTCAGGAACATCATCGAACAGTTAGCGTTCAATGATGTGTGTTAATTGAGAGCGATCACTCTCATTAAACTTCATCGACATCAAAAAAGCCTTTGATAGCATTCACAGAGATTTGCTTTGGAGCATCCTCCACCTGTACGGTGTCCCGCGAAAATTCATCTCAATCTTCAAGTCACTCTACTGCCACCCCAACTGCTCCATCAAGATGAACACGGGCCACACCGATCTCTTCGCCATTGAGACTGGTGTCAGGCAAGGACGCATCCTCTCGCCCTTCCTGTTCCTAATGGCCCTCAACTTCATCATGAAGAAAGCCCTGGTCAGGCCAGATGCAGGCATCACCTTGGACGGGATCAGTTGACTTACCGACCTTGATTTTGCAGATGACTGGTGGAAGATGGACACCACCTCCAGCATCCAACGTCGAACCTGGCTGGAAAAAGTTGGACTTTGCATCAGTGCAGAAAAATCAAAAATCATGCACATTAGCGACCAGCCTAAGATCAAGATCGGTGGGCAAGAACTCGAGGTGGTTGAGAGGTTTGCATACCTTGGCAGCATCATTGGCTGGGACGGAGATTGAGAGACTCATTTCAAGAGCCGCACTGGCAAAGCCTCGGCGGTATTCCAACAAATGTGAAATATCTGGTCATCTGCCTCCATCTCAATCAACATCAAGGTTCATTAGTACGCCTCAACCATCAATCCCAATGGAAATCTATGCATCTGAAAGGTGTAAAGCGTAGGCCAGTATTACCAGGAAGGTGGACGTCTTCCACCAGTGCTGCCTTTGAAGGATAATGAAGATCCGATACTTTGATCATGTCACCAATGAGTAGGTGCTACGATGAAGCAACCGTCCTCACCTCAGCGTGATTATTGCATGCTGCCGTCAAAAACTTGCCAGGCACATCATTCGCATGGACGACAGCCAAACAAAACATTCAGATGGGTTCCACCTGGAGGTTGTGGCAGGGGACGGCCATAGCTGACCTGGCACCGGACCTTCCATTATGACCTCAAAGCCCTTTGCATTGCTTGGGATGAAGGTGAAGAGCTTGCTGGAAATCGTAATCGATGGAGAGACCTTGTCGCCCAATACAATCGATAGCTTGGGTGGACGGAGGTCTGGCAAAGGTAAAGCCTCTTGAGAAAATAGGGTAGATGAATTCCAGTGCTAGCTGTGAACTGTTGCTTAGGATATCACATTTTTAAAACTAAAGCTTTACCCATTATAATACAGGATTTAGCATTGTTCAGAAACAATCTGTATCTATACTAACATGCCTCAAAACAAATGATCAATCAGGTATGTGGGGCTAGGCATAGCAATTAGCTACAATTGGTTATTACTTTCCTATTATTTTTAGCTGTAAATGGAAAAACAGAAATCTTCTGGCCTACTGTACCTGAAAAACAGCCCTGTGATCCTCTAGCACCTGCTCCTCCATTTCTACCAGCTGAGAGACGGCTTCATGGAACGTGAAGAGCTGCGGGGAAACCTCTTCCTCCTACAATAAACAAAGCCAGTGCTGTGATTATGAATTTAAAACTGCAGGAAATATATGCAAATTTTAACTAAAAACAATTATGCTAGATAAATTCCAAGAAATAAAAATAATGTACCAAAACCCACAGTTACTTCATTTACTTCTTTTATTAAATCCTAATGTTATTCAATATTCAGCCATGACCTTTTTCCAGATGAGGCACCATCAGCCACAATGTGAATGAGGGTTATGACATAAAAGTTAAAAAATAAAGTGACTGCAGAGGAAGGCAAGATCTATTGTTTATTTTGTTGAAACTGTAGTTTTATATGGAAAGTAACTGTGCAAGAACCTGCAAGCAGACTTAGTGCTGAATTGAACTGTGAATGTGGCAGGGAGCTAGAGTAAAGATATGAGAAGGTAGGAGGTATTTTGAATATTATTGTTTTCTATGGGCCACATTTGTGGAATAATGCAAGTTATCATCTGGCTCGGCAGTTCTGAAGTCAGTTTGTGGAAACCTAGCATCTATATTTTTCACACGGAGCTGCTGTGGGTTCAGATGTTCTCTGTCACGGTAGCGTGCGTGGGCAGCAGATGTTCTTACGTTCTGTTCACAGAGCAGCTTCAGATCATCTCTCTGTGGAGAGCTCCCCACTCCCCACTGAGCTTCCAGCACCTCCAGCTGTGTGATGTGTCCTCCCTGATGGCTCTCCATCATGGCTGCCGCAGGGTCCACTGTGAGCTCCTTCACCCTGACAACACATCAGCACTATAGGTAAACTAACAGTATGACAACTGCAAACAACTGCAGAGGTGAGCTACAATGGTGTGTAGCTGTATATGAGAAATATACAAACGTGTCGCGTCGCTGACAAGTGGTTCAACATGCCAAGAAAGCAGTGATGAATACTGTGAGTTATGAGAAAGAAACATGAAGATGAAGATGATGACGAAGAACTTCATGCAGGCTTTGGGAACTCACGTCTGGAAAACAAGTCAAGTCAAGTCAACAAATGACTGATGAAAGAAAGCCTAAAGAACAAAGAAAACCAAAAAGTTTACACTTCTGCTGAATTTGGGATTTAGAGATGGAACAAAGTGGGGAACACGCATCATGATAGGTGACACAAAACTAAAATATATTGAATAGATTGGATGATACTGTTAAGGTGATGTAGTGATTTCTTTTTTACTTTTTGCCAACAAATCTTACAGAAAGATCCAGAACCCAGAGGAGGCAGTTGTCAAATGGTATGATGAATGAAAAGATCAGGATGCGGTGTAATTTTTTTATATATTTTTTGCCAGCCATAAATTATTGTAGCACATAATTTTATAAATGAATTGTTAACGTACTCTTCATTTTAGATCAGTTTTATTAACGGTCTCCTGAAGATGCTTTATATTTTTAGGTAAAAGCCCACAGCAACACTGAGAGAACCCCAATGCCCTATGAGCAGCTTTGTTGAGGATCGCTCCTTTAACAGGAAGGTCATATGTGTTGTTAATTGACAGAAATTGCCCCTCTTTTTTTTTTTTTTTACTGTGAACCCATTATAAAAAATTGAAATTTCTATAGATAGTGAAAGAACAGGATCTTTTCTGTCATTTAACAGCTTATCAGTTGCGTCATTACATCGGTGCCGTATAAATGGCCATTAGGGAAGGTTGTGCTGGGCCAATTTCTGCCCCACGCCCTATATTTGATACTGCTGCTTTAGTGAATAGTTATTTGCACTACGAAGACATGTATGTGGGTTTAAAACACAATAAATGACAATTAGTTTTTACAGCAACTAAAAAATTTGTCATCCAGTGCAACAGTGTATCTCACTGGAGTGTTTTGGGATGGAAGTGCAAAATATATAATACTTATATAATGTAATACTTCATAGAAAAGTACAATTGTTATTGTTTTTTTTTCCAAAAGGATTTGTTGACAAAAATAAAATAAGACTAACAAAAAAAGTGAATGACTTAACCTTCTAGGACCTGGCGTCCACATATGTGGACATCACATTTTGGGTTATTTAGACCAAAATACTCAATTTTGCTCTACAAGGGCCTGATATCCACTTACAAGGACATTATACAGCTACTGTTCTATCAAAATTTTAAACAAATATCCCTATATGTGGTTCTTATTTTTCTTAAAAACAAAAATAAGGTAAAAAAAATAATAAAGAAATCTGGTGATTCTTTGTTTTTACATTCATAGGGCCCCAATCAGCCCAAATATCAAAGAGAAACTAAAAATGCATTCTGTGGAAGAGTTTGGGTCTTAGGAGGTTAAAGCAATAAAAAAAAACTTTGTAAATAATAAGTAAAGTGAGGCAGACAGTGAATGAACTCATTTTAACCTTGGTTCACATGCCAGCTAAACTGAATTTAATTCAGTTTTATTTATATAATGCCAAATCACAACACAACAGTTGTCTCAAGGCACTTTATCTTGTAAGGTAAAGACCCTACAAAAATTATTACACCATGATTATGGTGACTGATGATGTTAGGACCCTCAATGATCTTTTTGGAAACAGACACAAAGCGGCTGCCTGGGTTCATGTGAAATGCCAATACGGGGGTAACTAATTGTGCAGGACACTGTTAAGAGACATAGCAAAATGATCATACTCATAGGTAGGGGAGAGCTCAGAGCGACCTCCTCCACCCCCACTCTGGGAGAAGGGAATGTCTGAGGGACTTATCCCAAATTCCTTTACTCTGGGAAAAAAATAAAAAGCATGACAGGGGAGAGAAACACACATCAACAAGTGGAGGCAGGAGAGGATCATGTTATGTTATGTAGTCTTTTCTATTTTACATTTTTATGAATTCATTCAACAGAGGAGAAAGACAAACGGAGCACACAGATAACTAAGAATATTCCTCACAATAAGTCAACATTTTCAAGAAAAATCTGGCTTTATGTTTCATGCAAACTCCTCAAACACAAAATTTTAAATAATTCTCTATACTGTTACAATGGTGAATGTGCTTAATAAACAAATTTTCCAAACTTCTGTTTGTGATAGGCAGCCAATCAGAAGAAAGCTGGCTTAAAGTGAGAGAAGTTGAAGTTGAATTGAATTTTTTGACAGTTGAATCTTGATAAAACTATGGAACGTGAAATCAGTATAACAGGTCCACTTTAGAACTTTATGTTGATGCTTTTGACAAAGACTGAAAGTCAGGGTAGTTAGTGGAAAGTGAAGGTGTATAAATTTGAAATTATAACTCAATGTGCATTCATCTTAATGTTATATCTGAAAACCTTTTTTTGCCTTTCAGTAGAATCTTTCCTACCTGTTGGCATATCTCAATGTGTTCAGTGTGTTTTCACAAGATGCCATCCCAGGAGAGATGGTTGCAATCTGTAAAAAGATGAGAGAGGGATTTACCAAAACTGCAACCAAATCTGTAATCACTTTCTATTGTGTCTGTCTATAGTGGGTACATGTTGTTTTCTTACCATGCATGTTCTGGAGTTTTCTCCTATGAACGAGTCCCGCAGCACTTGGGTTAACTTGCTGGCTCTAAATGGAGTGTGTGGTTTGTTTCTGCCCAGGGCTCGAATGCACTCCTGCAAACATACACCATGCCCAATTATGCAAAAAATCTGGCTAACTAATTATAGTCATTTTTGAAAATAATTTTTAAGGAGAACTAGGAAATATTTACTATTTTTCTTTTCTCACATGATTTGCTGTTTCAAGTCAATTGAATATATCTGGGTTTTCTCGAGATTGCCTGCCTCCATCTCCTCCTTTCCTGTAGAATCTTCCAAGAATCTTCTTTGCTGTCTTAAAGTTGGGTTTTTTTGGTTTTTTTTTATATCTATAGCCTATTTGTTGCATTTTCCTTGACGGATGTTCTTCTGATTATACAGCAGCAAAATGCCCCTGAAAGATATTCTTGATCCCTTTTTTCCTCCTGCCCGCTGTCTTCCCATCCATTGCTTCATATAGCCACTATCCCTCCTCTGACATGTCCAAAAACCCCACCCCTCAAAGCTGCTCAACCAGAGCACCTTATTAAATCCTGTCCAATCTGCTTACTCCTACAAAGATCTTAGCATCTTCAACTCTGCTACCTCCAACTTTGCCTCCTGTCAGTGCCACTGTGTCCAAACCATACATCATACCAAATCTCGCTACCACCTTACCTTTCACTCTTGCTGCTATTCTTCTGTCACAAATTACCCCTGACAGTTGTCTCCATCAACTTCACCTTGCCTGCACTCGCTTCACCTCTCTTGTGAGGTGAAGCGAGTGCAGGCTGTCTCCGTAGCGATCGGTGAGTGGGAATAGTCGGTGTAAGAATCCAAGTTAATCGTCTTAATATTAAATCAATCGAAAGTATCCGTAACATTTTCTTTCTGTTTGCAGCATCCCCTCGTCGACATGAGAGCTAAGTGGCGAAATAAGCGCATGCGCAGGCTGAAGCGCAGAAGGAGAAAGATGAGGCAGAGGTCCAAGTGAACCGTGCTCTCCGCCATGGCTGTGACGTCACATGCCAGCAACAACAACGGGACCGGTGAGCACAGCTGGAGACCCAGGACCCTCCAAAGTCAAGTCTGAGACCTTGAGCATCCACTTCTACCAGAGGCAGCAGCTGCTGGCTCACGCTTGGAGCTGTGATTGAACATCTGCTGGACGACAGCTTTTCCACTGGGACATTCTGAACTCTTTGTTCTATTAGAAGACATAGCATACATTTTCACTGCTATGCTGATGACACCCAGCTCTATCTGTCCATGAAGCCAGATAATACACACCAATTAGTTAAACTGCAGGAATGTCTTAAAGACATAAAGACCTGGATGGCCGCTAACTTTCTGCTTCTTAATTCAGATACAACTGAGCTTATTGTACTCGGCCCTGAAAATATTAGAAATATGGTATCTAACCAGATTCTTACTCTGGATGGCATTACCTTGGCCTCCAGTAACACTGTGAGGAACCTTGGAGTCATTTTTGACCAGGACATGTCCTTCAACGCACATATTAAACAAATATGTAAGACTGCTTTCTTCCATTTGCGCAACATCTCTAAAATTAGAAATATCCTGTCTCAGAGTGACGCTGAAAAACTAGTTCATGCATTTATTACTTCCAGGCTGGACTACTGTAATTCATTATTATCAGGATGTCCAAAAAACTCACTGAAAAGCCTTCAGCTAATCCAAAATGCTGCAGCAAGAGTCCTGACAGGGACTAGAAAGAGAGAGCATATTTCTCCTGTTTTGGCTTCCCTTCATTGGCTTCCTGTTAAATCCAGAATTGAATTCAAAATCCTGCTCCTCACATACAAGGTCTTAAATAATCAGGCCCCATCTTATCTTAATGACCTTGTAGTACCATATCACCCTATTAGAGCACTTCGCTCTCGCTCTGCAGGCCTACTTGTTGTTCCTAGAGTATTTAAAAGTAGAATGGGAGGGAGAGCCTTCAGTTTTCAGGCCCCTCTTCTGTGGAACCAGCTTCCAGTTTGGATTCGGGAGACAGACACTATCTCTACTTTTAAGATTAGGCTTAAAACTTTCCTTTTTGCTAAAGCATATAGTTAGGGCTGGACCAGGTGACCCTGAATCCTCCCTTAGTTATGCTGCAATAGACGTAGGCTGCCGGGGGATTCCCATGATGCATTGAGTTTTTCCTTTCCAGTCACCTTTCTCACTCACTATGTGTTAATAGACCTCTCTGCATTGAATCATATCTGTTATTAACCTCTGTCTCTCTTCCACAGCATGTCTTTATCCTGTCTTCCTTCTCTCACCCCAACCGGTCGCAGCAGATGGCCGCCCCTCCCTGAGCCTGGTTCTGCCGGAGGTTTCTTCCTGTTAAAAGGGAGTTTTTCCTTCCCACTGTCGCCAAAGTGCTTGCTCATAGGGGGTCATATGATTGTTGGGTTTTTCTCTGTATCTATGAAGCGCCTTGAGGCAACTTTTGTTGTGATTTGGCGCTATATAAATAAAATTGAATTGAATTCTGTACTGTCACTTTGCATAGTTAACCCCGAGTATTTGAACTCATCCACCTTCACTACCACCTCTGCTGCTTGCTTTTTCACTGTTATACCTGCCTTCCTTTACCATCAAAACTGCTCATGTCAATGTTAATTAGATTTGCAGGACATTCATGTGCTCCACCTACAGGACTTGAAAAAATGAAAACCTTCACTAGGACTTTTCTGTTGTTCTACAAAGTATAATTCTTTTTTTTAGCAAAGGTAAGGTGTGCAATCATTTCACCCTGGAAAATAAACAGTTCAAAGAAATCTTTAAAATGAAAATGACATTAATACCCAAAATGAGTGTATGTTAAACTTCTGAAATCACAACTATATGAGAAGCACAACACTAAAGAACAGAATATCTGTAGTACTAAAGCGAAGACCTTGAGTGCCAGCAGACTCTTGTTGATCTCTGCTCCCTCGAGGCGAGTCTGCCGGTCAGCGCTGGATGTGTCTGCCCCTCTCTCATTCCCCGCCAGGTCGATAAGAGAGAACTTTCCATGCATCTTCCCCCGCCGACGCAGGATGATCTGGAAAACAGCGTGACTCCGGGAGGAGTGAGCGTTGGCCGATGTCTGCCCAGACGTCCTGCAAGAGGCATGGTGGGGGGTGTTCAGGGGGTTCATTCAGCGGTTCTCCAACTCAAATCTTGTTACTGTTTAGTGTTTTCACATGTCCATATGTGAAAAAAAAAATCACGTTTACCTGCAGCTGTTTCCCACTTCGATGAGTTTGAGGACGTCTTCTGTGCATTTCACCTCCCTCTCCTGCAGGCCCACCACCTGCACCTGCTGCTTCCCGTCCTCCAGCACCCGTAACTTGGCTTTACGGTTTAACAGGTCAAACACCTTCAAACACAAATATGCTCAACAGTAGCGTTAGCAGTTTAACCTTTTCTCAGCTTCACAAAGACAGAGGACTGGACTCTGGAAAATTTCTCCTGATTTAATTTCCATTGCTTGTGCTGATGGTTCTTACCCCATGTAGTATTTTCCTAGCAGCACTTCTACCATGAGAATCATTCACATGATTTACCACCAGCCACTTATGCTGAGATGTGTTTAACATGGTCCCTGATCTGAGCTGCTGGTATCTGGTCAAGGCACATGAACCTCCTTTCCTAGAGCAATTCTCATTACAGCTAATTTTAATCAGAGCCGGTCCTTAAAAAAACTTTTCTGGACTACCTGTCTTTATCATTTCAAGTCATTTTTGTCATAATATTAACATTTACAGCCTACTTCCTCCTGAAGTAGCACCATTTAATTTCAATCCCTCACTGCTGACAAATAATACATATAACGTGCGATATCATGCCCAGATGTGATATGAATCCCAGGCTTGCACCTAGCTCTTACAGGTTCACAGTTCATCTGTTCCCCACCAAGAAAGCGGTGCCTACTTCAGGTCAAGTTCCATGTTAGTCGCCTTAGAGCAAAGGCCCACTCATGAGCCTCCACAGGGTGTGGAGAGGGGCTCACGTTTGCATGTGAGGAGGAGGGAGATCCTGAAGTTCCTCTGTTGCTGCCCAAGAAGTGCAGTCTAAGTTATAAGCTCTCCCACTCGATTATGGAGCCTACCTCCCTGGCATGGAGCACCAAAGGTGCCTCAGGAGGCAACACAAGACCACAACTGAGAGTATGTTCCACCTGGTGAATGCCAGTGTTCCATGCTATTTGTGTTGTTCTGAATGAATCGACTGAAAGGGAACAAAGTGTTATGTTTAATACTTCTATTGCCTGGAGAAGAGGAATGAGGTAAAACACTAGCTTGCTCTGTTGTGCAGCTGGGCTTGGTGAAGAGCAGCTATCAGATTGACTGTGATGACAGGGGTGTGTATGTGCAAGTGCAGCCGACATGTTATATATATATATGTATATATGTATTATATATGTTCAGGGAACAGAAGTTATAAACATAACAATTTGTTTTCCAGTGACTGAGTTACCCGTCTGCTACAGAGAATCATCACATTGGCATAAACAGTTAAATATAAATATGTGGTATTTTTGAAGTAAATTGAAGTAAATGTCTCATCCTTCATCGTGACTCTATTCATCAATTATTTAACCTTTTTTTTTATTATATATTAACATACAGCTTAAATGATCAGTGATGATAACACACTTACCTTCCCACTGTAAATTTCAAAAAATGTGGCAAAAACTTGCAGGTCCAGCTTCTTATAATTTGGCTTCTTTAACATGAGAAAAACGTCTCTGGCTGCAGGGAGAGAAGGACACACCTAAATGAGAGAGACCAGCAATAATAATGATAATAATAATAATAATCAGTAAAGCAGAAACTAACCAGACAGTGCATAGATCCCTTTGGAGCAGTCCTGGTTCTTTCCTGAGAAGTCCCCTCCCATTGTCTAAAAGGAGACATGAGTTAGAACATGACACTAAAACCAAACTTCTCAAATCAAAGTCAAAAACTCACATGTGTTTTTCCACTTCCAGTTTGTCCATATGCAAAGCACGTCGCCATTCCCCTCTCAAAAATGGTCTCAACCAGCGGCTGAGCAGTGAACCTGCAGGGTGGAGTGTTTATTGGCAGCAGAATATTTGACTCAAGTGCTACAGCATGAAGAAAAAAGAAAAAACAGTGTACCTGTAAACCATTTCATTGGTGGAGTTCTCATCAAAGGCATAGTCAAATCGGAAGGTCTGGTTCTCCAGGTAGCGGGTCAAGTCAACTTTCTGCTTGGGCTCATGGACCATTACAACGTCCTTACTGGGAATGGTGATCACATCCAGATCCTTTGTTGATAACTCTGAAGAGACACAGTCATTGTTATAGACATTTTCTATTTATGGCCAAACACAGGCTACAAAGATGTACAAGGGCAAGGACAAGCAGGAGTCTATAGACATCCCTGTTACTTGTTTTTAATTAATCGACATTCAGAGATTTTTAGAAATAATATTTAAAATGGACACAATTGGCACCACAACAGAAGAAATGACCCATGAGTAGGGATGGGTACCGGTTCTGACATAAACGGTAGTAACCAGACCGAAAAGCAGCGCACATTTCGGTGCTTTATTTCCCTGAGATGTCATACACTTTGGATTCTAGCCAATCATTTTACCTTTCCGAGGATAGTAGGTGGGTCCAGGTACGTACGTTCTTTTAGAGCAGAGCTACAAATTAAAAACGCCCAAGGCGAAGCGGTCAAAAGTCTGGCTGTACTTCACAGCAAAAGATGCAAACTCAGCAGCCTGCAACAAGTGCTTTAAGGTGATACTGTGCAAAGGAGGTAACACCTCAAATCTGATGAAACGCCTGGCGACGCATAGCGTTTTTTTAAAAGTCTAGAAATGCGCCGTATTTGATAGCTTGCTGGAAGACCTCACACCGTGCACATCTACTGCGGGTGTGGTGCCTGTTATCGGACCAGGAGTTAGCAACATGAACCCGAAGAGGAGAGTCCTGGCCCCTAGCCCTGCCAGTGTAGCAGAAATGATGACGGATGATGATGGCAGCAGCAGCCGTTGTTCTCTGCGTGAGTAGCTTAATGTTGTTCCAGTGTAATTTACGTTGAGTAGGCTAACCACCATTAATGCAGGTAAGGTGAACTAGCAAACACCGTCGTAGTTACATGCGGCTGTCTTCTTGTTTGACGGCAGATGCTCCCTTCACCCTGGCCAAAAAGGCTAAAATGCCCAAAGAAAAAGTGGAAAACAGCTAAATATGAGAGGTTTTTGGATTTTTTTCCATTGTTTAAGCACTGCTTCCAGCCAAGAGTGATACCATATATGCCCCATAGCTGCAGAGAAGACTAACATTGTTATCTTTTTACAAAAAAAACAGCTAAACATGAGAGGTTTTTGGACAAAGTTTGTGTTCTTCATTCTTTAAGCACCGGTTCGAGCACCGGTTCGAGCACCGTTTAAGCACCGGCACCGTTTCAAAAGTACCGGTTTGGCACCGGTATCAGATTAAACCTAAACGATACCCATCCCTACCCATGAGTGTCCAAAATCAGGCAGATCTGATTGGTATAGTGGATGTAAACAATAAAAAACTTTTAGGGAGGCTTTCCACCTCCTCACAGGGGTCATCTCTCCAATTCTAAACTACTTTGATTAGCTGTCTGAGCTTGAACACAGGCTTCACAGTTTCTCTGAATACAGCTGCTACATAAATATGCTCTTACCTTTTTTGTTGAGGGGACGTGCACGAACGCACACGCATATCCTGTGCTCCTCAATCTGAAACATGAGAAGACATGAATAAATAGTGCGGTTCACACCTTTGTACTGGCCATATGACCTCCTCGTTCCTCCTTTCTTCCAACATTCTCAGGTACCTCTCTCTCTACTGACTCCTTCTGACCAGCAGATCTAAATTGGACTCACCAGATCGTTTGTGGTTAAAGGTCTGTAGTCCAGACTGGCTCTGAAGTCTCTGATCATACACATAATCTCATAGTTTGGTAAATTAACGTCCACCTCCTGCAGTGGCACAGAAAACAAAAGTATTGATCACATAATGACAAAGACAATAAAAACATTCAGGAAGCATTTCAATTATTCGTGAATTAATTAATTCAAAATCAACATCCTAACATTTTGAGTGACACGTCACGTACTTTTAAGTCTTTTGTCTAAATCAGCCGATTAGAAGCTACTTTCAGCCTGAGAATACTTTTTGTATCCACACAGTGCTCTCTAAAATGATGCTAAGTTTGGTAGATCACCTTTTGATTTTTAGTTCCAACTAACTATATGTTTTAACTCTAGGGCCACCTGCTCAGAACACTGTGAACCGAACACAGCTGCAATAATCAAAAGAAAAAAACTGAAGCATCTGATTCCTTTAAAAGTTTGTGTTGTTTCAGCTGTTTTCAGAATTTAAACGTTTTTATTAAATGCTACATGAGCTGACTGATTGATTAAAACAGTGCTTATTAAATCTTCTCACAGTTTCAGTTAATATAACTTGATGAGTAATGTTTCTTCTGCTTTGTTTTTTTGGAGTATAATTATCCATGTTTTTTTCTTTTTCATTTCACTCATATTGTCACAGTTTTGCTTATTTAACATGAGGTTAAATTTAAAAAACCTGATTAATGGTTCTGTGAGCATAATGGAAGAGAACCTCTGAGGATGACAGTGCATGCATTATAGTTTCAATAATTTGCTACTGCAAATCTGGAACATTACCAGCACACTGTGAAAGACTACAGCAGACACACACAATAGAAATAAGCACAGAAAAAAGCTCAGTCCACACATCCACATGCATTAAGGTCAAAATATTCAAGCAAAAATATATACAGTATATTTAATCTTGGGTTAACAGTGCATAGTCTAGTTGTTTCTGCATAATTCTGTTGACCTTTTTTTTTTATAAAGAGACACAGTACAACAGTATAGTGGGTAAAACTCCTGTTGTGTGAGAGGCAGCATTATTATCCATGTCTTATAGTTATGACTATAAACCAGAACTTTCAGCATTTAGGTTTGAAAATCTGGGACTTTTGTTTGTTAGAGTGGTGGGGTTGGCTCAAATACTGAACTTTGAAGTCATTTAGATGAAAAAGTGAAGACAGTAGACATTTTGCATTTTTGCAAATTTTGGAAGTGTTACAGTACAAATAGTAAAACAGGTGGCCTCCAGGAGATGTCTTAAAAACCCTGGGAACATGTGTTGGCAGGTATGCTATAAATCAGCTTCATATCTAGAGATAATTCTCAAACAAATGGTTCTCCACTTCACACTGTGGTAATGTGTTTGTTGATGTGTGTATAATGTAAAGTACTGTAGTGTATGCTTGAGTTCTCACTTGTGCCCTCTTCTCTCTGAGCTCTTGTTGCTGAAGACGTCTCTTCTCTCTTTTCTCCTGCAGTTTCTCCACCTCCTTCACACAGTTAGATTTCCTCCGTGCTGAAAAAACAAGGAGCACAGTGGCCTAAAATATCAGCATCAAAATATATATACATATGGTTACAGGCTGAAGTAACAGGGACTATTCCCTCTGATACATTAACAATTATTTTTGATGATGCTGACTCATAATGCCTTACATTTACTTTTATACACACAAAACAAGAGCTGCAGCTTTGCTGATGCTCCTACTCAGTCATCTGGCCACCACATCGACAAAACACTTCATACAACAAAAGGGAAAAAAAAGAAATAAATCAAAAGAACTGTGTAGCTGAGTAGTTACACTACGCTTTGTACATTTACCTAAAATCTAAATGGTTTCATAAATTTAATTAATCTTGTTCAACTTTTATTATATGTCCCACTTTCAAATCTTGAATTAAAAGTCAGTTTTTCTACTATACAGATGCATCATGCATGCATCACCTTAAATCAGTCATTCTCAATAATCAAGTGTAAAATGTACAATATCTAAAACTTTATATTATAAAGACTACATCCATTTACCCAATTCATAAGTTGTAAAAAATAATTTGTTGATAATTGTGAATGCCTCCTAACCTGGGTGTTTTTTTAATTGGCAACCAGCATTATTTTAAACGTGTTAAAAGTCCTGGAGTATTCCTAAAACACATGGCAGTGATTTGATTGATTCAGTCCCTCAGCCCATATCTTGCCAAGCTCCATTTGTCATTCTGTGTCTGAGTTCATCTGTGTCATGATGTCGGCTCCGTTCTGCTCTTGCTTTCAGTGTATGCACATAGCCCGGTGGGCAGGTCTACAAAAAACTTGCTAGATTTAACTGATTTTTAAAAAAAATTACACTGAATATGACTTTTTATTTACAGTATTTCTTTTTTCAAATGTTATGTTTTGAGTGCTATTTGAAGGCCTGATCTTATTTACATATTTATGGTCATTCAAACAACAGCAGAGGAAAAACTTAAACAAGTGCTGCAGTATGAAGCCACAGCGAGTGAAAGAGCCTTTGACACCCTTAGACACACAGCTGTGTGGGAGCATGACATCACTGCTACAGAGAACAACAACAGAGATGCTGGAAACTCCCTCCAGAGAATTTCAAACAGAGCCATGTGGACATGAATCCTCTCTCATATGAAGTTTCCAGACGGGGTGACTGTGTTACCGTTCTGCTGCTGTATCAGGGACTGGTTTACGGCAGGCTGGGGAACGATGGTTGGTGGGGGTGGCTCCGCAGCTTGGCTGTGCTGACTGGGACGTGCCCGGGTTGTTCCCACTGAGGCAGCTGAGGAGCACACAATCCATTGTTAACTGCTCATCTCAAAACATTAAAAAGGCAGTTCACCCAAATTACACAAAGTTAAACCCAAATTCTCAGGAGAAGTGCTCACAGTGACCCTCTTAGATTTTCTGTGAGGTTTGTTCATGCCAGTGTTTCTATGCTGACTGCTTCAAAGCGACTGCACAAACTTAACCATTCATTTTGTCATAACTGACAGACTCGTGAAGCAGGGGATTTTATCATTAGAAGAGTAAATACAACCAAACATGATTCTTTAATTCTAACAAAATATTACAATTTTAAATATTTAACACTGATTTTTTTTCTTGTCAATTCAGTTAAACATTCATAAGAAAGAAATTTCAGCACACTTATTGGATGTTTCTTCCTAAATGCACACTGGGAGTCATTATTACATTCTTACAAAACCCTGTTGTATACAAATTTCTATCTTTGACTTTTACAGTTATTAATCACTTGGACTAATTCTTGTATTGGGAAAACTTTAACTCACCTTAAAAACTGACTTTAAGGTGAGTTAAAGAAGTTGTAGTGAAACTGTTCTACAGTAATTTCCGAGAAAATAACCCTCACTCACTCTGCTTCCCATAAACTCTTTTTTTTTTTACATGATCGGGCAGCACCAACTGTAACGAAGTAGAAAATGATTAAATTACAAGCTTCATATCTCAGAGCTGTTAGTGGGAGAACGTACCTCTGTTCTCCCGTGGGGTATTTTCAGCCTTGGGTATCGCTGTAGTCCGTCTGGTCTATAAAGACCATAATCATTAGAGTTGAATTAAGAATGAAAGAAGGGAGTACACAAAGTATGCAAGGAAAAATGTCTAAACTGAATTATATGTTATAGCAATAAATACAGCATAATCTCTTCAAATCAGGAATAATAGTAATCTTCTGTTAAAAGGTCATGTGCAAATAGGAGTGATTGATTAATGATGTCTGGTGTTGAGAAGCAGACCTTGGGTACTTTGCTGGTTTTGGCAACATTGGAGGGAGGAACAGGAGCCTCGGGACTCTGTGGTATCTCTTCATCAGGAGCTACATCTGGATTCAGAGCAAAGACGCTCTCCAGATCAATCTAAATCAGAAAAAAGAAAGAAATTCCTTTGTTATCGTTACAATCTTTGTTTAAGCAGGGGCTCAAGATCACCTCATCAAGTGCAACAGGGGCTGTATTTGCTGAGAACATCAATAAAGATGATCAATAACATTTATCTTTGCAGTATGTGACTGCTTAATTTGTCGTAATATCTTTTATCAATAATATTTTTTCAATATTTCTACTCTTTTAGAAGGCTGTAATGATGTAAAGGTGAACTTAGCCTCCCAAATGAACACCCAACATAAAAAAAGCTCAGATAATTCTGCCAATGACAAAGCTCGTTAAAATCTGCGATCTTTCTGGTTGCCAGCAGGAGGACATTCTTTAGCTTTTTAAAAAGAAGTTTGATTGCATAGAAGCCTATGGGAAAATGGCCTATGAGTTTCAGGTCTTATTGCACACATACATGAAATTATGGTCCTAATTAGATTCTAAAATGAACAATAAAGCAGGTTTTGTCTTAAAGCAAACCTACATTGTTTTTGTGAATGTAGTATTGCTAAATCTTCCAGTCTTTCCTAGTTTTGGTAAACCTTACTTATCACATCTGGTTTCAAAACATCAACGTTACAATTCCAAAAAAAAGCTCACCTTTTGACATGAGGACTTTATTAAACTATGGGTCATGTGACGGTGTCTACTTCTATCTTTTTTAAGCATTTTATGCTTATACACTTGAGATACTTGTAGTGCACTGCATCGGGTACAGCAATACACCCCATATGTTACAACAGCATTACAACATGTCAAGGATAAAGCAAGTAATAAGATACTCATGTCTATTTCATTGCTTTTAGGTGTTCCAAAAAGTGATTTCCAGTGTTTCTTTGTGTTTTTCATCTCTAACATACACTGATAAATATTGTGTGGTCAGGATTCACTAACCTGTTATGTATAAAATAAAGAAATTACCTATTTTGCAAGTATCTTCATGACTCTTTAATATTCTATCTGCTCCTTGTTTTTTATTACGATCAATCCAGTCCTTTTTGGCTACTTAAAACATCTTTACAGTACTATGTCATGTTTGTTGCAATTTCTGCTTCTCTTTTGGCCAGATCCCTCCTTAAAAAGCCATTTTTAATATGAATAAGAGTTTTTACCTTGATAAATAACGTGTATATAAAAGTCACTTTGACAAAACTGATTGCAGCATCTGACGTCTGACAGGGTTATTGTTTCTGGCTCAAAATGCTTTGATATCATTAAGATATGTTTCACGGGTATAGGCCAGCAACTCATTTACAACAGTTTAAATACCAGCTATCATTTTTTGGCAGACAATCACTTTTTAGTCACTTCATCAGCAACACAAATAAAACTACAGACAGGTGCCATATTTGAAAGTTAATTAAAGTTAAATAAAAGAGTTTAGGTGGAACCTCTCAGGATCTCTGACAACAATTCAGGAAGAGAATTACAAATTACAAATCACTACATTTCAGGACATAATGAATGAAACCGAGTACAGAGGTAGATGTACCTCTTTCCCTTTGGTGTCTCCGTTCTCAATCCATTCCACTGTCACACTCTCATTGTCTTCATGCAGTGATGTGACCATCGCCTGGTGTATTCGTCCTGCAGAGAGGATACAGAAGGATGCTAGGCCTGCGCAGTGCTGGACCAGACTGTAGAGCCAATGCTCATACAGACACCAACTTATGAGCCATAAAGCTAATGTTCAGTAATTAGGCCTGAGGATATTTTGTGCATTATCTTACAACAAATAAACTGATCCATCAGTCATTCAGTGTTTACAGGGAAAACTTAAACCCTAAAATAAGGATGCTGATATGCTAAATGGGTGTGGCTGATGAAGGATGATGTTGAGACTGTCAATCACACCACTGCAAGCGCTGCGTGTAGTGACTGTTGACCGGGTTCTTAGCCATCAGACAAATATTAAAATACACAGAGCAGTTTGAAAGTCGTGCGATTTTTTTACTGAGATGAAATACAGTTGGAGATGAAAGGCCCCCATCAGCCATCCATCAGCCCTGGTTAACAGGCCACCGCTGCATGGTGCATGATGCAGTGCAGACTTGTGCCTGCATCCCGTCCTCTAACCGGAGGTGTTTCGGCCATGAAGCAATGGACGGGAGGAAGGAGAGGGAGGGCGGCAGGGTAGGTGTCAACCGGACAGCAGGTGGACGGACCCGCCCGCAGCCCTGCAGTCAGGTCGACCCATTGCCGTATGTCTGCATCACTGACAGACACAGCAGCACCGTGTCAAAGACTATTTGTGTCATTTTTGAGTCTCTGACATTTCGCTCGCCGACCTTTTACTGCGACATTCCTGTGAATGACAGTGTAGCAGCCTGCTAGCTAGCAAAAACACCCGGCTGCGTTGAGCGGTAACGTTAGCTGCTCTCATGCGGACCGGCCGGATGGAGAGCGGTGTGTCTGAATGTGCATGTGTGAGCGGAGCATGCTACGTACCGTCGCTCCGTTTTATCTCCACATAAATGCCAACGAATATCTTCCCGAACATCCCGGCCATCGCTCCCGGTATGCCGTTTATTGAGCGCTCCAGTCTAAGTTGTGTGATATTGCGGAGACTGAGGTCATTTGCGGTCTGTCAGGAGAGAAGACAGGCGGAGAAGAGCAGGTGCGCATGCGCCACTGATGTTTTCACCTACAACTTCAACCCAATAAATAAATAAATAAATAAATAAATAAATAATAAAAACGGACTACTGTCGTTAAATTTATAACAAAAATTCACGTTGTAATCCTGTTGTTGTTAGTACAATTAACAAAATATGTAGATACTTTACTTTTATTTCCATTGTCTATAACTTGGACAATATAATTATTATAGGGCAGAAAATTAGATTAATATATCTTATTTTTTTATTTATTAAAAAAAAAATCAACAATCTAAGCTCAATAAAAGCTAATGAACTTTTCGATTTTGGACTGATTCAGAACCGTAGGAGCCTGACAGGCGACATTCTGTCCTCTCCAGTTTTTTGTGACTGTGAATCAGGACAGGAATTAACGAATACAGTTTATACCAAAATGTGCATCTGTTTAAAATATTGTGGCAATTCTGTTCATTGTTTTTTGTGATGTTTTGTCATAGCGAAAAGAGAGAGACTGTAAATGTATATATATCACATAATTTATTTTTTAATATAACGAATTAAGATGTATTCATCCAGTTTTATGCATATAAATAATAATAATAATAATAATAATAATAATAATAATAATAATAATAATAATAATAATAATAATTTACAAAAACAAGTTAACTGTGACTGTATGAAGGCAGACAGAAGACCATAGCAGATATGGTGACATAACTGATTGACAAATATCATTTTTATGATTCACTACTTTAATTAAAAAGTGCATCTTTTTTTAAACCAGCATTATTGTAAGGACAATCACTGAACATTAAGTCATATTTTTAAAACAATGCTATGTCTTTTTTATGGAAGCTGAATTTAAAGCAGATTTTTCAAAGTAACATTTTCAACCAGGACTGTTTATTCTTGATTTTCTTTATGTTTACAGAAACCCCAGGATTGTTAACTCACTCTATTCTATTTTAAGCCAGTTTGAGCTTCTGACAAAACAAAAAAGTTGCTATTGTTCCCAATCACTTGACAATAAAGTAGTAGAAGGAAATTTTAGAACTGAATTTGTTGCACGAGTGGCATCTTATCAAGCTAGAACTCCTGAGAGTGACCCATTATGTTTGTAGTAGCCTGTAATCTTTGTAATCTTTCATTTTATACACTGGTGACCATGGAAGTGATCAAAACACCTGAATTCAGTGATTTTGGATGGGTGAGTGAATAATATACTGTAATGTACATGCTATGATACACTTATATCCTCTAATACACAGCTGATTGGAGGTCACTTGTGGGGCTCCACAGGGTTGCATTGAATCCTATGACAACTATTCAAATTTTCCTTTATTTTTTGATGATTAAAAATTTATATATGTATATATATATATATGTGTATATATATATGTTATATATATATTATATATTATAATATATAATATATATATTATATATATATATATATATATATATATATATATATATATATATATATATATAATATATATATATATATATATATATATATACTATATATACATTATTTAGAAAGGTTCTGATTCAAGGGGAATAGAAATGCTTTGGTTCAATATACATAAATTATCACTGAATTATAGCAGTGTGATTGTGGTTACAATGTTTTTGTTCAGTCATGTTTATTTGCTAGTAGATAAGAATACATTTATATATGTTGCATGCATTAACTTCCATGACAAGTCTTTATTTTGACTGAGTCACAGTTCTCAGAAACGTTATCTAAATCCAAACTAAATCCAAAAACTAAACACACAAACTCATAAGTAGCCCAAAGGTGTATACTAGGAATCAAACTGAACACAGCCATGATTTTTGTTGTTGTTTTTTTCCCTTGCATAAGCTGGCATGACAAATCACAAAACACCAGCTGGGAATAATGGGCCGCATGATGATTGATATCAGCTTTCTTTGTTAATCAGGGCTTTCTGCATCAGGCTCTGTGTGTGCTCACAGAAAAATGGGGGATGTCATGCATCTTTTGATTTATTTTCCACACAAAATGATCTCTATGTGACACCTACTCCAATTAGAGATGTCATCAGATCATCACATGTTAGTTAAAATCTATATAGGATATAAAAGGATAACAGTAAAATGCAACATTTAAATTAATTAAATGAATTAATTTATCCTCTGCTAAAGGAGGTAACAAAAAACCCCATATAAACATCTTTTCTTAGTATTTGCAAAAATTCACCAATGGCTTACTTGTGGGTTCTGTTATCAGTTATATCTAAATTCCCCCATCATGTTTTTAAATGACTGAATTTGTGTTTTAATTAAGCTTGTGGTACTTTCTCTCACTTTCTGTACAGTTTTTCTCAATCGCTTTGGCTCAGTTCTCACAGCAGAGAAGTCAAAGCAGTGTTGTCATTGTTTCTACACATACTTCAATACTAAAGATATTTATTACTGCGTTGATGCACTTCTCATTTGAGTCTGACAGCTCATCAAAGCAGTTTGTACTTTTGTTGTTTACAACTCTAGGTCTGTCACTTTCTTGAATACTGTCCAGCATTGCATTAGTGTTTTCAATCAAGTTACTGCAAAATTACAAGAACAATTTTACTTACAACAAATGAAAATATATACTTTCAGTCTTGTGTCACAGTTGCTCATCTAAATTTCCCTTTCTAGTATGTACTAAGAATGCCTCAGTTTCCTATTCTTAACTGACAGGTGTGGCTCCCAGAGATGCTCTTCTGCATAGCTGGTCTGTAGTGAGTGGGGTTTTTTTTGAGTTACTGTTTCCTTCCCAAGAGCTCGAAGTAATCTGGCCATTCTCCTCTGATATCAACAAAGTGTTTTCACCCAGACAACTGTCGCTCACTGGATGTTTTCTCATATCAGCCCATTCCCTGTAAACCCTGCAGGGGATTGTGTGAGAAAGTACATCTACAGTGTCTGAAATATTCACACAAGCTGACATCAAAATCCACGCCATAAATGATTATCGTTCTTCCTTATTCTGATGCTTAGTTTAAACCTCAGTTCTCAGATTGTACATACTTTCTTTGTCTGTTTTCGAGTAGCAGTATTTTGCTTTTCTCCATTTCATCAGTTTTGTAAAGTTTCAAATAAATCCTTTCCATTTCTTTTTTGCTGAAAACAAAACACTCTACAATGGTCTTCATTTCTGCAGAACTCTTTCCAAAGTCAGTATGGTTTTGACAAAAAAACCCCAAAGACCAAACAAAGATTTTATTGACTCAGTCTTTAAAGGTCAGTGAATGGTTTTTATTCATTTACCAGAGAGTTGATGTGCTTGATTGACCATTCATGTTTCAAAAAAAGTAAAAAAGATTTTGATTATTGGAGCATCTTTTGCACAGGTTACGCTGTGTTATGAAAAATTCCCTAACTGTTTTGAAAACTGGATTATGAGTGGCGAGAATGACTTTTCTGCTGTGAGAACTGAATCGAATTGATTGAGTCGAAACGAATTGGTTTTAATAAAGCCTTGAGACTTTATTACTACTTGAGACCAGTAGAGGGAGCTGCTGTCTTAAAAAAGATGAGTCTCGGGTAATTATCACATAAAATGATGCCAGTTTAGGGAGCTGGATGATTTTAGATAAGGAAAGTTGAGATTTTTTCTACCAAACTGTATTGGCATCACTAGAATATTGTATATTGTTATATACTTCAAATTATTTATCATACAATACTACTTCTCTGGAGTCTGATAACCTTTGGTGTAGGGATTCATTTTTTAAAGGGCAGTACAAGCGCACCCAGAAAATGCTACCTTGCATTATAAATCATTAATAATTGAAGTGATAGAATAGAATAGAATAGAATAGAATAGAATAGAATAGAATAGAATAGAATAGAATAGCTCTTTATTGTCATTGTACATGCAAAATGAAACTGGAAGAGAACAGAAGTATATTTGTATATTTCGGCAAAAAGGTTCTTAGTGCTTTTTAAAAATTAAAAGTAAATTACATGAGAGCAAAAACGCCTTAAAAGACGAGCCTTTTTAAATGTACTATTTATTTTAAGAACGGAATTTAATTCAATAATTAATCAACAATTTAAGATAAAAAAAAAAGTCAGTACTTTGTTTAAATGTTGGCACAAGTATGTAGTCAGCAGCATCTCAATTCATTTAGGCATGTAGACATGATCAAGATAACATCCTGAGGTTCAAACCGAGCATCAAAATGGTGACGGAAGGTGATTTTAAGGCTTTAAGGCATCATTCTCTCAGAATGGCTGTCACAGTGGAAAGAAAGTATGCAGTACTGACAAGTCTGAACTCACAGGTCGAACTTTGAAGCAGATGATTTACAGCAGCAGAGGATTGCACCGTGGTGCCACTCCTATCAGATAAGAACAGAAAACTGAGGCTACAATTCAGAAGGGTTTACCAAAACTAGGAAATAGAAGACTGGAAAAAAAATTGAATAGTAGGGTCGGAATAAAAGCATGGAGCCATCCTGACTTGTATCAGAGGTTCAGGCTGCTGTTGATGGTGTAATGGTGTGGGGCATGTTTTCTTGCCAATTTTTGAGCCCCTTATTGCCAACTAAGCATCGTTTAAGTGCAACAGCCTACCCGAGTATTGTCTGATGTCTGCTTCCAGTACAATAATGCACCATGTCCCAAACTTTGATAATCTAAAATTGGTTTCTTGAACATGACAATGAGTGCTCAAATGGGCTCCAAAGTCACCAAAGTTCAGTTCAATACGGCATCTTTGTGATGTGGTGAACTGGAGCAGCTGATACATCTGCAGTAACTGTGTGATGCTATTGTATCATGGACGAAAATTGCTGAGGAATTAAGGGAGTTCTGAAGGTAAAAGGGGGTCCTAGCAAGCCACTGATGAGTTTTTGCCTGTAATTGCAAATAGTTAAACATAGTGATTAGGGGGCACTTTTCTAACAAATGCAATGTGAGAGTGCAGTGTAAAGTCACAGTTTATATTTTATGGAGTTCTGTTTTGAAAATATGAAATGAGAATACAGATGAAGCTCATATCAAGACAACTTTATAGTTGTATGAATGTAGAAGTATTGTGATCTCCAGAGCAGTCATTCTTTCTCTCAAAGAGTGCCCAGGTTCTCCAAAGGACACAGAGCTCACACCAGAAACAGCCAGCAAAGAAGATGCTCATGGTGGTGTTATGTAGGCTGGAGAAGATGAAGAGGCAGTGTGTGATAAATTTAACTAAATTCAAATTAAAAGCCTTGCCTCCCTTCCTGTTCATTTTAAACAATACCTTGTTGATGACTCATCTACAATTTGCATTAATAAATATTTTCAGAAAAAACTCTCTGTGCCACAACTTTAAAATGCTTTTGGGGGGGGGGGGGGACAATTAAACAAAGTGTTAATTCAGCTGGGCACTATAGTTTTTAAAACACAGTACTGGGAATTATTTTCAGCAGTGGTTAAATACGTATTTGTTCCTCTTGTATTTCTGAATGTAAGACAGTGATGTACTAGAGCAATGTGTCTGTTTATGATTAGAGAACCAGTGAACCTCAGGACTAATTTAAACTAAATATTAAAGTGCAGATACTATGCAAGATACTTCACATTGAAAAGTGAAGCCACCAGACATTCATTAAACCTGGATTCTTGTTAAGAGGCTAGTTTCACATCACATTAAATAAAAATTAAGTTCACTTTGTAAAAGTATGGTCATTATTAGAGTGAAAAAAGATTATAAACTATACATTTCACTGTCAGTTTGACTGTCAGATTCACCCTCTCTCAGATGATTTTAAAATACAAAGAAGGTGACAATGAAAAGCTTCTGCTCATTCATGACGCCACTGCATAATTAGAGTCTTTTTGACTCTCGATAATTTACAAAATGAAAATGTTGTATTCAGTGCAGTGTGACTGCAAATGTATCAGGAGAGCCTTTACTGATGTTATAGATAAAGTGAGAAATAGGGTTTTTTTTCTCTTGTAATTTTTGATAATTTGATTTCTTTGTGCAATCAGGACAGTTGCCTCCTGCTGGTCGTTACAAAGAATGCAGATTTTGGGGTGAAATCTTTCTGGTAGGAAAAAACCCAAGCTTAATTATCACTCAATCGTTGCTGCACTGTCAAAGAAAACAAACAAACAAATAAACAAAAACAACTTTTATTTACATCATACATTAACTAGGTAATTATTTTTCTATGTATTGAAATTTTAAACACCTTCGTTGCAGTCAAATACAATTCTTGTTTCATGGACTGGGGGATACAAGATCAATACCAAACCTAAAACACGTAATAAATATAGATTGTTCTACTAAAGGTAGATGTAAGTATATGTTTTTATTCATTTATTTATTTTTTAAAGAACAACTCAAGGAACACAACTTAAAAAGCTGAGCAGCCATTCAATTTTATAGGATACACTTAAGCATTTATGATACCATAAACAAATGTGGCAGCTCTCCACATCCTTGAAGCTATAACCACAGAAGGTATGGCCTTATTTCTTGAAAAGCAATTGATGATTGACTTTTATGTAGATCTAAAAATGTATTCTCTTGATTATTTTTGCATACTTACAATACATGCCTGTGGTTGACTGTGGTTTGGCACTTGTATTTTGTAATAAATTTGAAGACATATATTACATTTTTTTTCTTATTACCTTTTTAGTGTCTCTACAGTGTAATTTTAAGACATCTGCCTTACACACAAAAGATCTCCAGTTTAAAACTGAGAGGAAACACAAGACCTTGGGAGGGTTGCGTCAGAAATGGCATTTGGTGTGAAAATCTGTGCCAAATCAAAGCTGTAGATCCATCATCACTCAATTCAGTTCAGTTTAGTTTAATTCATATAGTGCCAAATCACAACAACACTCACCTTAAGGCATTTTATATTATAAAGCAAAGATCCTACAATAATAGAGAGAAAACCTAAACGAACAGAAAATCGTTCATGAGCAAGCGAGTGGCAACAGGGGGAGGGAAAAACTCCTTTTTAACAGGAAGGAACCTTCAGCAGACCCAGGCTCAGGGAGGGGCCATCTGTCATGACTGGCTGGGCATGAGGGGAGGAAAACATCAACTTTTTCAAGTACAATATTTGATCTTGCCTGATCGGCACTCAGCTTTGGACATCTAACTCTTTTGTGATAGAAGTGAGGTGCTCCAAATATATCAGCCTTCCACTCAGCAGTCTTCAGTCCTAAGCTTTTAGCCATCATGCAACAACACATCAGTCCACAGTAGACTTCTTCACAGTGTCCCCCTTTTCACCCCATCATTAGCAACACCCTTTTGCTCTGCCCCCCACACAGATGGACAGGCACAGAAACACATCCCCTTGCTTCATCCTATCCCTGAGTTGTCGGCCATCGCTGTCTCTTGTTTCCCCAGCAACGGCAGCCTGCCCTGCCAGACCTGAGTGTGCTTTCTTCTGTTTGCTTTGGTTTCTGGAGGATTTATGGGCCCACATTATTTTGCTGGTGTTGTGTCTAGGTGTGTAGATGAATATTGGGGTTCAGGGAATACACTGCTGCATGTTCTACAGTAAGAATGCAATTACATTTTTGAAAGCAATTATGTTTCTATAACAGGATGCAAACTCTGGTTATTTAATCAAAGTTCTCTGACATTTGAGTGTCATAGGAAATGTACTCCTTAGCTTGGAAATGCTGATTGAACCCAGACAGACTATGCTTGCATACATATTTGTGCAGATAATTCGCATTATTTTACATACCAATATTCCATGTAGTGCAGCTTCTGCAAGCAGGAGATCTATTTTGCAATCATGGATAATTCATGACGTGCACAGACACTGCATATGAAAGTCCTCTGAAGATGTTTTGGGGCAGGGAAACTCCCCTTTCTTCCACTTACTTTCACTTAGTTAATGCCTGGCTTTTTGTGTTTACTGCCTGGAAATTCACACATTGAAGTAATGTCAAATACATGACTCACTTAAATCAGCCAATGGTGTTCATGTTTTTCCTCCTGCAGTTTTGTTCAGATGTGGAATGAACATCTCTACCCAACTGAATCAAGGGGTGATCTACAGAAAGATAGAGTGGTGGCTGTTTATTTAATTTGGTTTTCTTTATTGGCGACAAATATTAAGACACAATATAGGGCAAAGAATACAGCCGCAAATAAGAAAAAGGGTTTGTAGTATCCTCTTACATCTGCCATAAAACTAACAACATTTCATAAAAAGAACATTACACCAACAGTCAGACATGGTGGTGGTAGTATGATGGTCTGGAGCTACTCTGCTGGATTCATGAGAACTGCTACTCATTGGATATTTGCTCTTTTTCAGACCATTCACTGCAAACCTATCTGGATGTACAGGAAACACAGGAAGTTAGTAATTTAAACACAAAATTAAAGTGATTGCTAAGGTTATTAAACAGTTTTTTTCAAGAACATTTTGTTTTTTTGTTTTCTCTTTCCAGCAGTTTTTTTTTTTTTACCATTTGGGTATCCATACCCTTTTGATCGATCGCAGATGCTCACAGCCCTGTTGCCAGCTTGATTATTTGTACCAGATTTCATAAATTGGAAAATACATGACCCACTGAAACATTCTTACCCTGTGCTACTTAAGTTAGCAGGATTTTGACTCAAGAATGAAGATTTAGTAACAGTCACAGGGACAGTTATATTTCAAAACAGGTGCTTTTAGTTGCTGAGAATGCTTATGCACTTTAAAAATCCAAAGTTTGTTTGTAATGGATTGTTTTCCCAATGCTGTGTTGATACTTATATCTAAACACTAATTTGCCATTGACAGTGATGTGTATGCCTGTCATGTTAGTTGTCAGCACGTTGTGCACTCTGAGCTGACCCGTGAGGGCACATATGATTAACAGCCTGCACTGTAATTGCACCGATTCCACTGCCAATTAAAATTCCCTGTCAAATCTGAAGGTCTGTGCCCAAGTTCCAAGCCTGCAAGGTCTGAGCAGTTCTCTGTAAGGACAAAGGGGCCAATCGAATTACCATCCATTTTACTGATTTCATTGCCACAGTAGAGGCCACGGGAGCAGAGCATCTTCAGCAGGTAATGGTTTCTGGCAACGATGGGCCCCTTTGTCTAGTTCACTGGAGCTGCAACATCACCCCAGGGTTTTATTGGCAGTTAGAGCAATCATTTCTCCTCTTGATGTCATTTGATGAAAAAAAAAGTTATGCTTTAGTTAACCTCATTCGCTGCTCTTTTGTGCATAAAAAATCTAGGCTATTGTATGTCTGCTCAACCAAACAATGTCCTGTGTAACTGCATAGGTCATTTCAATGTGAAATGGGATCATTTAGAAATATATGAGAGAGATTTGCTTTTATTCAAGCCAGAAATTCACTGAAAAGATGCACTACATAATGGGGATTGTCAGGTAGCAGGCCAGAGACCTTTAATTGGAAGATTAGAAACTGAAAGGAGGAGGAGGAAGAAAAAGAAGAAGAAGGTAGGAGGGGGAGGATGCTGCTGCAGTGTTTAGGGGTGAGAGCAGCGGGAGACCTCTCCAGGGATAGGGTGCTTTACTTTGAAGTGCGTGGTAGGACTGTGCAGCACAAAATCCCCCAGTCCTCAGTCTACCAGGCTTTTCTTTGCTGCTGTATTTGCTCATTATGTTTTCATGGGCTGATTCTCAATGCCTGAGTGGAATCTTTTGGCTCAGGAGAGACAAACTCCAGGGGAATAGGAATGAGGCAGAGACGCTCGTGTATTTTCAGGTCGGCTGTCTACATGGATTGATATGACTGACATCAAAAACGCTAAGATGATATATTAAGAATATGTTACTGTGATTCTTTGATTGAAAACTCACACTGAGCTGCCTTATATGAACCACTCTATCTCAGTTCAATCTATAACTAGAATAATGAGCCCTGATCATTAGCATCGCTTTATATTTCTTCATGCTCATTTGGCCACATTAAATGTTCTCATCTTGGGTCTTGTCTGAGTGCTCCTGCCTCCTTATCCCGTAAAGCATTTTCTTCAAATTATGTCACACAAATGACAAATGAGAAATCGGTAAAATTATATCTTATTTTAAATTATGCTGAGCAGACAGTTAATGGTCTGAAATGCTGTTCGTCACAACCTTCATTGTTAGTCTTCAAATCATTGTCTTTGTTTACTTTAATATACGTCAAATGCACTGATTTGCAAAAAGAAAGAAATATTGCTGATGCAAAAATAACATATCAGTTCAGTAAAGTATATTCTCCCTTTTATCATTTTATAATTATGATGATAAAAGTAATTTATATTTTGGATCCAGTTTTCCAATTGAAAATGGATGATGTGTTTTTATTAAAATTATCTTTTCGAAAATTATTTTTATTTTAGTTTTAAGATTTGAGTGCATATACAGTGATTATACGCACTGTGAAAAAGTTTATTTCCATGTATATTTGCAGATGTTTTAATAAATGCTGCACCTATTTTACCAGCAAAATATAAAGACATGAACGGTGTAAGACACAAAACAAAAAAATAAAATAAAAATGACATTCAATTATTCTACATTTAAATTTGACATTTGAAATAATTTTTTTAAATCTGGGTTTTTGTGTGAATTGCTTAAATGTAAATAATACTTTATTTACATTACATAAATAATACTTTATTTACATTAAGTACCTATTTTTGGAAATTCAAAATATGAGACATATATGCTTCAATGCCAAACAAAGCATATAACAAAGCAGTAATATATATTATAATATATATATATATATATATATAAATATATATATAATATAATATATAATATATATATATATATTATATATATATATATGTACATATTGGAACATCAGATACATTGGAGATGCAACTGTATCCATGTCAGTATACCTAGGCCAAAACCAAGAAAAGAGGGAGACGAGGAACCATCATGGAAGGACAGGCCCCTGCACGGTATGTACCACCGGCAGATAGAGAGAGGTGGCTGATATCCAGAAATCCTACCAGTGGCTGGACAAAGCTGGACTGAAAGACAGCACAGAGGCACTAATCATGGCAGCACAAGAACAAGCTCTGAGCACAAGATCCATAGAGGCTGGGGTCTATCACACCAGGCAAGACCCCAGGTGCAGGCTGTGTAAAGATGCCCCAGAGACAATCCAGCACATAACAGCAGGGTGCAAGATGCTAGCAGGCAAGGCATACATGGAACGCCATAACCAAGTGGCCGGCATAGTGTACAGGAACATCTGTGCCGAGTATAATCTGGAAGTCCCGAGGTCAAAATGGGAGATGCCCCCAAGGGTGGGGGAGAATGACCGAGCTAAGATCCTGTGGGACTTCCAGATACAGACGGACAAAATGGTGGTGGCTAACCAACCGGACATAGTGGTGGTAGACAAACAGAAGAAGACGGCCGTAGTGATCGATGTAGCGGTTCCGAATGACAGCAACTATCAGGAAGAAGGAACACGAGAAGCTGGAGAAATACAAGGGCTCAGAGAAGAGCTCGAGAGGATGTGGAGGGTGAAGGTAACGGTGGTCCCCGTGGTAATCGGAGCACTAGGTGCAGGTGACTCCCAAGCTAGGCGAGTGGCTCCAGCAGATCCCGGGAACTAACATCGGAGATCTCTGTCCAGAAGAGCGCAGTCCTGGGAACAGCTAAGATACTGCGCAGGACCCTCAAGCTCCCAGGCCTCTGGTAGAGGACCCGAGCTTGAAGGATAAACCGCCCGCAGGGGCGTGCTGGGTGTTTTTTTATTATATATATAAAACACCCAGCACGCCCCTGCGGGCGGTTTATCCTTCAAGCTCGGGTCCTCTACCAGAGGCCTGGGAGCTTGAGGGTCCTGCGCAGTATCTTAGCTGTTCCCAGGACTGCGCTCTTCTGGACAGAGATCTCCGATGTTATTCCCGGGATCTGCTGGAGCCACTCGCCTAGCTTGGGAGTCACTGCACCTAGTCTCCGATTACCACTGGGACCACCGTTACCTTCACCCTCCACATCCTCTCGAGCTCTTCTCTGAGCCCTTGGTATTTCTCCAGCTTCTCGTGTTCCTTCTTCCTGATGTTGCTGTCATTCGGAACCGCTACATCGATCTACGGCCGTCTTCTTCTGTTTGTCTACCACCACTATGTCCGGTTGGTTAGCCACCACCATTTTGTCCGTCTGTATCTGGAAGTCCCACAGGATCTTAGCTCGGTCATTCTCCATCACCCTTGGGGGCATCTCCCATTTTGACCTCGGGACTTCCAGGTTATACTCGGCACAGATGTTCCTGTACACTATGCCGGCCACTTGGTTATGGCGTTCCATGTATGCCTTGCCTGCTAGCATCTTGCACCCTGCTGTTATGTGCTGGATTGTCTCTGGGGCATCTTTACACAGCCTGCACCTGGGGTCTTGCCTGGTGTGATAGACCCCAGCCTCTATGGATCTTGTGCTCAGAGCTTGTTCTGTGCTGCCATGATTAGTGCCTCTGTGCTGTCTTTCAGTCCAGCTTTGTCCAGCCACTGGTAGGATTTCTGGATATCAGCCACCTCCTCTATCTGCCGGTGGTACATACCGTGCAGGGGCCTGTCCTTCCATGATGGTTCCTCGTCTCCCCCTCTTTCTTGGGTTTCTGCTGCCTGAGGATTCACTGAGCACTCGTCAGTTGGGGCCATCTTCATGATGTATTTGTGGATGTTGTTGTCTCATCCTGGACTGTGGTGCTGACACTCACCAGTATGGTGACCATATTTTGATTTCTAAAAAAGAGGACACTTGGCCCATCATGAAGAACTTTAATAATGCTGTTTGCTTAAAGAAAATTTAACAATTTAAACATGCCTTCTCTGTGCGGTTAATGAAAGGTGAAACAAAAATGTCATATAGGCTTTTACAAGTCAATAAGGGCAAAAATCCCCAAACCTCTGTCATGGTTTGGCAGGGCAAACCGTGGGGATGTAGGGAAGGAGGACCCAGGCGCGGAGTTCTGTGTGTAAACAGTGCGTTTATTTACAATGTATGGAAACCAACAACAATAAATCCCCGTGCTCTCCCGTGACTCCCGTGTCGTGCCCTCCTTGTGCTCTCTGCCACCGTTGTCTGCACTCCCCGTGCTCGCTGCTCTTCAGCTTCCCACGTCTCCTGCAGAAACAATAGGGCAGCTGTCAGGACACTTAACTATAGCAGGCATGCACTCAAGGACTAAACCTAAACTGGATTACTTACGTGGAGTCTCACGCAATGATCCCGCGTCGGTGGGAGCTCCATCGGTCTCCTAAATAGCTCCCCTGACGAGCCACTGGTAGGATTTCTGGATATCAGCTACCTCCGCTATCTGCCGGTGGTACATACCATGCAGGGGCCTGTCCTTCCATGATGGTTCCTCGCCTTCCTCCACTTTCTTGGGTTTCTGCTGAGCTATTCGCTGAGCACGCTGTCAGTTGGGGCCGTCTTTGTGATGTATTCGTGGATGTTCCTTGTCTCATCCTGGACTGTGGTGCTGACACTCACCAGTCCCCGGCCTCCTTCCTTCTGCTTAGCGTACAGCCTCAGGGTGCTGGACTTGGGGTGAAACCCTCCATGCATGGTCAGGAGATTTCTTGTCTTGATGTCAGTGGCTTCTATCTCCTCCTTTGGCCAGCTTATTATCCCAGCCGGGTACCTGATCACGGGCAGGGCGTAGGTGTTGATGATCTTGTTCTTACCGTTCAGCTGACTCCTCAGGACTTGCCTGACCCTCTGCAGGTACTTGGTGGTTGCAGCTTTCCTAGCGGCCTCTTCATTGTTCCCATTCGCCTGCGGGATCCCCAGGTACTTGTAACTGTCCTCTATGTCTGCAATGTTGCCTTCTGGTAGTTCAATCCCCTCAGTTCTGACTACCTTCCCTCTCTTTGTTACCATCCGACTACACTTCTCCAGTCCGAACGACATTCCTGTCATTATACCTGGTGTGTGGATCAGTGAATGATGTCTCTTCACTCTTGGCATACAGCTTGATGTCATCCATGTACAGGAGTGGCTGACAACTGCTCCAGTATCCGTAGACAGTCTTGTCAATGATCTCACTAAGGGGGTTAAGGCCTATGCAGAACAGCAGTGGGGACAGAGCATCTCCTTGGTAGATCCCGCACTTGATGGTGACTTGTGCTATGGGCTTGAGGTTGGCCTCCAGTGTTGTACGCCACATCCCCGCTGAGTTCCTGATGAAGGCTCTCAGGGTCCCATTGATCTTGTATAGTTCTAGGCATTCCAGTATCCAGCTGTGGGGCATTGAGTCATAGGCCTTGTTGACCAGACCCAGACAGTGCACAGGTTGGTCAGTCTGATTTTGCAGTCTGGGCTGATTGTTCTGTCTACCAGTAACTAGTGTTTTGCGCCTTGGGTATTCTTGCCCATCCATTTCTGTGCCCCACTCATGTATTGACTCATGTGCCTGTTCATCTTAGCCCCTATGATGCCTGACAGGAGCTTCCATGTGGTACTGAGGCAGGTTATTGGTCAGTAGTTGTAGGGGACCGGTCCCTTCTGGGGGTCCTTGAGGATCAGGACTGTCCGGCCTTCGATTAGCCATTCCGGGTGTCTCTCGTTAACTAGCAGCTGGTTCATTGGTGCTGCCAGATGCTTGTGGAGTGCAGTCAGCTTCTTCAGTCAGTAGGCGTGAATCATGTCAGGGCCTGGTGCTGTCCAACTCTTCATATTGGAGACCCTTTCTTGGATGTCTGCCACTGTGATGGTTACTGGACCCTGTTCGGGGAGGTTGCTGTGGTCTGTCCTCAGATCCACTAGCCACTGAGCATTGCCGTTATGGGTTGCATCCTTCTACCATATGCTCTTCCAGTATTGTTCCGTATCCAGTCTTGGTGGTGCTGTTCCCATATTGTTCCCCTGCCACTGAGACTACACCTTGGCTGGTTCAGTGGAGAACAGCTGGTTTATTCGCCTTAGTGATGGAGTTTCTACTTTTGTTCTTTTTAGATAACATTTATTGTGCATTTAAAATACCTTAAAACATTTAAATGCATTAATTCATGGTGTGAAGCCCTGATTTTGCTTGTTAATTAAAGAATTAAAGTCATCTTAAGGGTACATGTAAGGTTATTTAGTAAATGAATTCCATTTTTGAGGTACAATTTCCATTTGACATGCAAATCCCTCAAAATATCTTTTGTTCACATCTGAAAACATTCTAGATTTTAATTTAAAGCAATATCATAATGACTTATTAAATATACCATAAACAATTACTTGTCTTATTCTTTTCAAAATAAATATATTTAAAAATATGATTAATGATATGTTTTCCAGTTATTAGTTGAACCAAGTGATCACTATCTTAAAAATGTGCATTTATTGTTGTGCATGTTTAAAGTTTTTTGATAAAGAGCCAGGTTTTAGGTTGTAGTAAATTCAGCCTGGTGAAGTTTCATTTTCAGAGGCAGCTGATTGCTGATTATTTGGTTTAGCTATAATGAGATGCATTAGAGTGGTGTGGCACAGAAATTTAATACTCCAAGCAATCCTTTCTCCACCAGGCAACTACCAAGTGTGAGCTAAATTTTGGGGAATCTTTTTTTCCTCTAACAGCTATGAAATCTTATTATTTTTACTTCTGAAACTTTTTTTTACTTCTGACAATTGGTGTCTTGTCAGATGATGTTTGCGCAGTTTTTCACATGATTCCATTGATTTTTCTCTGCCGGCCCATCCAATATCCGCAGCTCTCATGCCCTTCGTGTTGCACTGCTTGTCACTTATTTTAATATGGCTGTTTTTCATGGTGCGATGATAAAGCCATTATCTACCCTATTCAAAAACTGTCACACGCTGCCACAGAGCGGGTAACAATTAATTTTCTCCAGTGATGATACCTCAGCGATTCCCTGGTTTGAGATAAAATTTCTTTGTCAGCTTTTATATGAAAATGTATATTTCACAAACGAGTGTGCACCATTTAATTTGGCACACATAGCTGTGCTCACAATCCATCTGATTCCCTTCAGTGGGGTCCCAGAGCTGTCAGCTGGTGAGTCAGTGGGATGCTATGGGTTGTGACAAACTGCAGCAGATGATAGCTGAGAGGTGATGGTGAGCGATTGTGGTGCTCTGTTGGCAGCTGAGAATTTGCCATTATATAAGTAATCCACCACATTTCACCTAAATGCAATTTTTTGTGTTTGGCTACACTTTGCAAAAAAGTTAAAATGTGGCTACCATTTTTGTGAAAACACTCAAATTTGTTTTTTTTGAATCACACTGCATAAAAATAAAATAAAATAAAATAAAATAAAATAAAATAAAATAAAATAAAATAAAATAATACACACAGTAAAATAAAAACCAAAACGTAACTGCTACATAAAAGTTGATGATGGGTCCATGAGTTTAACATATTTAGACCATATTTAGACCACTTGTCATAAAAACAAAGAAACTGTCATGGGACCGAACAGACTCAAGTGCAGACTCAGAGTTCTTAGAATGAAAGTCAAAAGTTTATTTACAATCACCAGGTGAAATATATACAAAGTGCGGGGGTCGGGGTTGAATTTCAAGAAAATAGGTCGGGGTTCCACGGGAAGGAGGGGGAAGGTCCATACACAAAGTCACTATCACACACGCCATGCTCCTCTCCAATGTATACTCCACAGTCATCTTCTGCGAAAACACACTCTCACTCCACACCACCCTGCCTAACTCAGGAATCAAGGGAAGGTAAACAGGAGCAGGTCCAGGGTACCTATGTACAGGGAAACACACAGTCAGAAACAAGCAAGTGATTCGTACAGAGCCTAGGATTTGCTGGGGCTGCACTGACTCAGGTTACTCAATGATCCAACGGGGAGAAGTACTGAGCCACTGCCTTAAACAGTGGCCAGAAAACCAGGTTATTGAGCGGCAGGTGGTTAATCACTCCAGGTGTGTGGGCCAAAGGCAGGAACCTGTGACGAGTTCCAGCCAGGCAGGAGATAGGAGAGTGAGATAGAGAGAGCGGAGAAAAACAATAACAACATATGGGCTGATGCTGAGCCAGTCGAAGAGATGCAGGGGTCTTCCGGTTACCCACCAGGCTTGTCAGGATACTGGCGATGAGAGTCCCACAACATTGTCTTATCCAGGACAGCAGCCCGTGGGATCCAGGAGTGCTCTTCAGGGACGTATCCCTCCAACAAATGCTGGAACTCCCTAACCCCGCCTAAAGTCCATGATGCAAGTAAAGGAGCAGGTTGGAAGCCTATCCACGACCTGGGTGGGTGGAGGGATCCTGGAATGAGGGCACAATGGACTGGAGAGAATAGACTTCACTCGTGAGACGTGCAAAACATTGTGTATTCCTCATGTTGCGTGGGAGTTTGAGTCTTACAGAGACAGGATTTACCAGAACTGAGACTTCAAAAGATCCAATATAGTTTGAGGTGAGCTTCTTGGATTCTGAATGTACCGGGAAGAAACGTGTGGAGAGCCAAACCTGGCCGACGGAGTATTCCGGTGCGGGAGCTCGGTGCTGGTCTGCAATGCGCTTGTTGCGCTCCTTGGTGCGCAGCAGCGCTGCCCGAGTGGCCCACCATACCTGCGCAGATGAGACTGAAGAGGCGGAACAGAATGCTCACCTTTGATTCTGGGAAAAAGCAGTGGTTGAAAACCCAAAAGGCCTCAAATGTGGTTAGAGCGGTGTTATAAGCATACTCAATCCAAGGCAGCTGCTCACTGCAGATGACCTGATTGGATGAGGCGACGCAGGGCAGAGTGGCCTCCAGCTCTTGATTGGCACGCTCCGTCTGCCTGCTACTCTGTGGATGAAACCTAGAAGAGAGACTGACCTTGGACTAAGGAGCAGAACTCCTTCCAGACCTGAGAAGTAAACTGTGGTTCCCGGCCCCAAACAATGTCCTTCCATGAAGGCAAAAAAACCATGGGTGGTGAGTAGCTGCGCAGTCTCTAAGGCAGTAGAAAGCTTGCATAGGGCCACAAAATGTGCTGCTTTGGAGAAATTATCAACAATAGTAAGAATTGTGTTGTTACCTGCTGAGAGGAGTAGGCCGGTGACAAAATCCAGGGCAACGTGTGACCAGAGCCGGGGATGTGTTGACAGAGGTTGCAATAATCCCGCGAGTGGCTGATTTGATGGCTTGTTCTGGGCACAGGTTGAACAGGCAGTCATATATTAGTGGGCATCCCGGGACAGTGTAGACCAAAAGAAATAGTGCTGCAAGAAGGTAGTGGTGCGGTGTACCCCAGGGTGACAGGTGAGGTGGGCTGTGTGAGCACAGTGAGGTACCTGAGACCAGATGGAGACAGGACTGAAAAGCCGCCCCGATGGACCATTTCCAGGGTCCGAGTTGGTTTGCTGGGCTTCCCGATTCTATTTCCCAGGTGACGGCTCAGATTAAGCAAGAGACAGGAAGTACTGGTGCTGGGTTCTGTTTGTTGTCGGTGACGAAAAACTGGTGTGACAAGGCGTCTGGCTTGACTTTGTGAGATCCCGGCCTGTAGGTAATCGAAAAACAGAAACAGGTGAAAAACAGGGCACATCTGGCTTACCGGGCGTTCAGTCGCTTAGCTGACTGCAGGTATGCCAGGTTCTTATGGTCGGTACACACGATGAAAGGTTCAGCTGTGCCCTCCAACCAATGCCTCCACTCCTCCAGAGCAAGCTTGATGGCAAGCAACTCCCAATCCCCAACGTCATAATTCCACTCTGCAGGGGTAAGATGACGAGAGAAAAGAGTGAAGCTTACCATTCTTTTGCTGAGAGAGTACAGCCCCCACCCCAGAATCAGAGGCATCCACCTCCACCACAAACTGCAGACTCAGATCTGGCTGGGACAGGATGGGAGCTGAGGCGACAGTTCCTTAAGGTGAGTGAATGTAGTTTGGGCAGACTGATCCCACTGAAACGTAACCTTAGGAGATGTTAGAGGGGTTTGTGGTAAAGCTATCTTTCTGAAATCTCTAATGAAACAGTGGTAAAAGTTTGCAAAACCAAGGAAATGGTGGAGCCAGTCTTTGACATCCTTAACTTTTACTGGGCCTGGTCTCAGATTTCCCTGTTTAATGATGTAGCCAAGAAGCAACACAGTTTGTGCATGAAACTCACATTTTCCCCCCTTTTATAAAGAGTCTGTTCTCAAGTAATCGTTGGAATACCTGTCTGACGTTCAGAAACTGACCTGGAAAAGATCAAGGCGTCGTCTAGGTAGACGAAAACAAAAGGGTTGATGAAATCCCACAGTTTACCAAGGGCTGGAACACGGCTGCCACATTGGTTAATCAAAACAGCATCAACAAAATACTCAAAGTGGCCCAGGTGAGTATTGAAGGCAGTTTTCCACTCATCTCCTTCACGGATGCCTACCAGATGATAGCCCAACTTGCTGAAAACAGTCGCCCCCTGGAGGAGCTCAAAGGTAGAGGAGAGAAGAGGCAGTGGATATTGCGACACAAGGATATCAGATCATCCGTGGATATTTGCTCTTTACAGTTATGTTATTCAACCCTCGGTAATCAATGCATGTCCTAAGAGATTTGTTTTTTTGCTCTACGAAGAAGAAACCAGCTCCTACCGGAGATGAGGAGGGCTGAATAATGCCTGCCACCAGTGAGTCCATTATGTAGTCCGGTTGGGAGACACTATATAGCTGGCTCATGGATAGTGGGGTTTCGGGGAACAAATCAGTCGCCCAGTCATATGGCTGCGGGGTTAATGACAATGCCCTATCCTTCTTGAATACCTCATCTAAATCATGATGGAGATGAGATTAGAGGTGAGATCAGATGATTCAGAAGGCATGGATGGATTAGAGGCAGAATTTAGTGGCAGTGGTGGATCGGAGACAGTTTATATGACACTCCTCCCCCCACCCAGACATGCATGCGTTTCACCTTGGTTTAGCAGGCAACATCAGTCTTGGAGGAGAATTGTTGGTATCTATCTCGCCCACCGGTACTCCTACCATTACTGATGGGTGCACCCTTTTGCTCATGATGGACAGATGGAAATAAAGTGTCCTTTCCAACCACAATATAGACACTCACCGGAAGCCAGGAGGCAGTGTCATTCAGCGGGCGTGAGTGTCCAACCTGCATAGGTTGCTCACCGTCATTTTTCCCCTCGTGTTCAAGAGAGTGCCGGGATTCAGCCACACCTCTGCCGGAGGCCGGCCATAAGGCTGGGAGCTGGAATTTTGCACGCTCCGCCATGCTCCTAACCGATCGTTCACTCTTATGCACAGTGACATAAGGGAATCGAGGGAGGCAGGTAACTCCCTCATGATTAGTTAATCTTTTAATTCATCACAGACATTGTTTAATAACATACCTTTCAGAGCCTTTGTTCCCCAGCCAGTTTTCTCGGTCAGAATCCAGAAATCAATAGAGTAGTCAGCCATACTTCGTCTTCCTTTTTTAAGGTTTAGCAAACGATGTGCGGCTGCTGTCTTGCTGGAGCCTTTGTCAAACACATTCCTAAACTTAGAGAGAAACTCAGAGTAAGCAATTTCTGGGTTGGCTTTAAGAGCAGTCTGAGCTCACTTGATCGTATAATCACACAGTAATTGCACAAAGAAAGTTATTTTCGCTCCATCTTCCCCATATGGGTGCCTCTGCTGGCAGAAAAAAGTGAACACGGGGTTTGAAATCCTGCACATTTGTCCAACTCACCTGAAAAAGGTGTGGGTAGGTGCCTCTCCAGAGATGCTGATAAGAAGGGACCTTTTGTCAAAGTGAGATGGAAAACTCCCTTTTAAAATAAAGAGACCTCTGGCAGAACCAGGCTCAAGGAAAGGCAGCCATCTGCAATGACCGCTTGGGTGTGAGGTACGAAGACAGGACAAAGACACGCTGTGGAAGAGAGCTAGTGATGAATAATTAATGATTAAATGCAGTGAGTGGTGTAAAACACAATAGATTTAAATGTATTCAACAGAAAAATGACAAAAAGAACTGAATAACAAGTAATCTCCAGCCAGCCCACTGTCATGGTTCTAGGTCTTTGACCCAGTGTTTAGTGCTTTGTGTTCTGGTCTTATTTTTATTTTTTTCCTTGTTTAGTTTTCTTGTTTTATTTCAGGCAACTCATGTTTATTTTACATCGTTTAGTTCCTTTTGTGTTCCCCTCTTGTCCCTCAGTCCTTTCATTGTGTTAGTTTCTACCTTACCAAGTCGGTCTTGTTGTCATGTCCCATCTGTCACAGTTTTCATGCCTGTGTTATGTCTTTAGTGTCCTGCTAGTCTCCCAGACCCGTCCCTTAGTCTTTCCCTCGCTCTCTCCCTCCGTCTTTTGGGCCGATCATGTCTATCTGTCATGTGTTTGTTACTCTTCCCACATCAAGTTGTGTGTTTTGGTCTGCTCCTCACTTTGTTTCCTGCCTTATTTTGACAGTCCCTCATCTCATGTGCATTGTGTTCAGTTTCACTTCCTCTGTCTTGTTATGCCCGATTTGTTCCTCCTGTTATCCCAGCTGTTTCCACTTTCCTGATCACCCTGTTGTGTATATATTGTCCCAGTCTCCCCTTTTCGTTTGCTGGAACATCAGTTCATCTCATCTCTAGGTTTGCATGACACTCACACTGAATATGGTGGACTAGGAACTGTAATCAACACATGATTTGTTATTAGTAAATAAAAATGTTAAAATTGAGATTTTATCACTGATAAAATAACAGAAAAATAATTTCTAGCAGGGCTCGCAAAATCGCTAGCCCGACGTCCCGGGGCTAGCGATTTTTCCAGTCGGGCTACCAAAATCTATCTCTGCCCTGCCCGTCGGGCTATTGTAGGAAGGAAAAATATATGTCAATGCTTTTGCATTCTTTCGGAAATGTAGCTGGGTAATTATGTCATTGGCATCGGTGAGCCACTGTCAATATGTGACATATTGAAATCGCGTTTGAATTTGCGCTTGTTTTTTGCTTTCACTTTGCAATCGCGAACTGTGTATAGAGAGCGACAGCACTGATTGGTGAGTGATGATAATTTGTGCACCAATTCCTCTGACATCGTCTTATTAATCGTTAGCTTACTATGCAAACATGACAAGTGAAATCTCCCGCAGCAGCTTAAACATGTGAGAGGTTGATCGCGCAGAGAATCGCTGAGCTTATGTGAGTGCGTGTGTAAAAGCAGCAGAATATATATTTTAGTTCTGCTGAGCCAAATAAGACAGGTCAGGGTGAAGAAGTGACAGCCAAAGAAAAGCTTACCACAAAACGGAAAAGTTATGACAAATCAGACTATAAGGCAAAAAGAAAGTGCAGCTTTATGGTTTCATGGACAAAAGAATTTCTGTGGCTGCAATATGACGAGCTAAATAACCAGGGCTGCACATAAGTGGTCCGCAGGTGCGCATTCGCTGTCAAAAAAAAAAAAAAACGCGCACAAGATATGAAGTTGCAACGCGTGTTTGCATACATAAGATTTTCTGGAGGAGGACAGACATTTGTTTAAAACTCTTAAAGATGTCGAAGAAGCTCCTTTAAGCAATTACTTTGGTGTTCCTCACCTCCAAAGAAATGTCAGAAGGAGTCCGAACCACAAAAGAAGCGCGTATTCTCGGAAAAGTGGTTGCAGGAGGTGAGCTGGCTTCAAACAAATGATGAACGCACAGAGATGTGGTGCGGAATGTGCCGTGAAAATCCCACTCTAGCGGACAAAAACAGTGCTTTTTATATGGACGCAAACGCGCGTTGCAACTTCTTATCTGGTGCGCGTCTTTTATTTTGACAGCGAATGCGCACATGCGGACCACTTATGTGCACCCGTGTAAATAACATAATGTTCTGCCGGGTGTGTTGTTGGTTTTCTCTCGATTTCTGAGTCGACAAGCGCCTTTGTTACTGGGACCAGTCATTTTAAGAAAGGCCCCCATTAGAACCCATGAGAAATGCAAGAAATGCATTATTGCTCAGTCTGCAATATCTTTCCCAGAACAAACACCAATTGCAAATAACATACTAAAAATAAACCTGAAAAATCTGTTTAGAACAGCGTACTATGTTGCAAAGAGTGAACTACCACTGGCACAATTTAGCAGTCTTTGCAAACTTCAAAAAGCAAATGGCCTGATCTTGGTTCCACTTGCCTCTTACCCGTGACTTCAGCGGAAATTTCAAATTCAGGATCTGACACAGACTGATTCATGTCCTACACAGTTCTTACAAGTTCATAGAACTTTCTGTTCAATTAGAACCAAGTATTTTGATTAATGTTTTGTTTCCTTTACAATATTATACTTTAATGTATAATATTGTAAAGGAAACAAAACAGGAAACAAAACATCAATCAAAAAATTGCTCTTTTTTTTTTATTCGGGCTACTTACATTTATTTTGGGCTACCAAAAACTGAAGAGTCCCTGCCCGAAGGGCTACCAGGGATTTTGAAATTTTGAGAGCCCTGTCTAGCTTAGAACCACTTACCCACCCACACACACAGACAGGCATCTTTTTTCCACTTTTCACCTTTTCCCTGTGTTGCTGTCATTGTCCCGGGTCGCTGACCCAGCGTTCTGAGTTTATTGTTATTACTTTCTAGTTTCTTCTGATTTTGTATTAGTTCTTAGGGTTTGGTTCTTCTGTTTAGTGCTTTATTACTCCTACCTGTGTTCTCCCCCCTGTGCTCTGTTCGTGTCCCTGAGTTTGTGTTGTAAAACAGTCTGTGAGTTTCCTGTTTTACTTTGAAGGTCTGTGTCTCATTGTGTCTAATTATGTTCAGCTGTGTTCCCCTCTGGTGCGTCATTCCTTTGTTATCTTGTGTGTATTTATAGTGTGTGCCTGTCTGTGTTCGTTGTCGGCTCATCTGTGTAAACCTTGGTAAATCTTCGCGTCTCTCTTCTCTCCATTCTCTGTGTCATCTCTGTGTATCTTCCCGTGTCCTCATGTTTTCAGGTTTGTTCATTAGTTTTTCCCAGTCTAGGTTTTAGTTGCTCCTTATTTCCTGTTTTTGTACTTTGCCATCACTATAAGTAAACGCTCACTCACACCCCAGCAAGTATCTGCATTTTGGGTCCTTTTCTCACAACACCACACGACTGCTGCCCCAGCCGTAACAGTTGCTGCTCTTTTCTGTCTTTTGTAGAGTGGTGTGGTGGTCTGCTGACTTTATAGCTTGTGGAAATTCTGATAAAACAACAGGGATTTAAGATGACTATGATTTTATGTTGATGATTTATGTATAAAAATGTATGGTTAGCAGTAGAACCTCTACTTTCCCACACTGCCAAGTGGTGGGGAGAGCAACACTCGATCTCTTCTGAATCCTCTGAGCCTGAGCATTGACAGAGCTGCTGGGGAGAAAACATTTTTCACTATGAAATATGCATGGTGTATTCAGCACAAAATATGTCACCGCTATTCCAGTCCAAACTGCTTTCCATGATCTGTCTTTTATGAAAAATGCATGTGTTGTTGTGCCTCAGAACTTCAGTGCAGCCAAACTTGAGTTCGATTAGGGAGAAATCAAAGCACAGATTCTCAGCGAGGAATAATTCATCTTCATTGAGATGCGTTTGCTTTTCCAAAACTTGTGTGATAGTGAATAAAGGGGAGATTCTTCTTCTTTTGCACAAGAATCCTCCCATATCCTCAGGCTTAGCATGAAGATACACAAAAGAGAATAACAGCCTGCAAAGAATTCCCTTCTGTGTAGAGTCCCCTCTGCAGCATCAGTCCTGAAAATACACTGGTTAATTATTACCACACATAACCAAGGGATAAAAAGTTTGTAGAAAAGCTTCCTATAAAACAAAACATACTTTAATAAAGGATAGAACTAAGTTTTGAAATGTGGATATTGTGTTTGTCTCTTTCCTTTAAAGGAGTAGATTTATGGACCTGCTGAATTTCTCGTCCTCCACCCCTGACAACTATTAATTACCTACACCTGGATTAGCAATACCTGATCTGCTATAATTAATAACCACAAACCTTTGGGACTTTTAAGTAGCCAGTCACATTTGTTTCTGTGGACACTGATGGACAACCACCTTTAAGGACCGGAACAAGTCAGGCATGTCTAACAAATGGTCAAACACTCCTGTTTTTCCTTGTTTCCTAGCTGCTTTTTTTCTTCTTCACAGAAAGCCATGTGATGTGTGCAGAACTGTAGTGCCTCTTTTTTCCACACACTTAAGGTCTAAGTCTTAATGACCACTTAAGCTAATGTTGTCCAGTAGGCTGCATTTATGGTTTTGAACCTGCAAGTGGTGCTGCAAGCCACTGAACATGTACAAACTATGTTTCTATTCTGCTTCTCCTTCAGCAATCATAGGACAGTGTCTGCAAAACAGAGTAGTACGACAATTAAGACAATGGACGGGACAGAATGAGGCCTTCTGTGTATTCAATTATACTCCCCTCCAGTGCACCGACACCCATACACCCACACATGCCTTATTATTCCCTTCAACTGTTTAACCGCCATCCGCTTAAATTAAAGCCCTTCATCTCCTGTCATTTTATGTTTCCCCATCAAAGAAAAAAACAGCTGAAGAAACCTAAAAAAACAACAATTGTTGATGGATTTAAATGTTTTGTCTTTTTGTGAGCAGAAAAATCACTCCGTTACTACAACTGCAAGCTTTGTGAGTTTTTTTCTTTGTTTTTGCACTCTTGTTCTAAAATCTCCCATAAGTCTTCGCCTAAGTTAAGCTCAGATGATTATGAAGGCCATAGCAATAGCAAATGAATCACATCCTTTTCACAGAGACCCGCCATGCTCAAATTCTTTTCATGGAAGCAACCATGCAGAAATCTTTTATATTCAGATAAAGGCTATCATTCAGAAAAAGTTTGTATTGATTTGCAGTAATTGTTCCCTCTCAGGGGATAGCTGAACTCAAGCTAAGCTCCCTATACCACTGCAAAGCTGCCAGGTGCACTCACTATGGGTTTTAGATTTTTCCTTGAATTTGTCACAAGTCTGCATTGAATCATAGCATTAGTTGATGCAAGACATGAATATCAGCTAATCTAATTGCCAACCCACATCTGATATCTTTCTGTCCTTTCAGATTGTCAAATGTCATTTTAAATGAACTACATGCTCTATCTGACTTAATCAGTGCCGTATCCTACCCACAGAACTGACTGACGTGAGAAAAATGGAAAGATCAGTCTTCTTTTCAATGTTATGTTAAAGATAAAACTGATGATTACAACTTGAGTGTGCTTGTCATGACAACTAAAGATGGAGGCTGTAGGTCTTCTCCTCCTTTCACTGCTCACACATTACTGGCTGCTCCAGTTGTCTTAATTAATAGAGAGTGAAATACAGGTCAACTGATATTGACCCATCACAGATGTATTGCTGTTGGCATCTATGAACTCCAGTGTGTACTAATAGTAAAAAAATGCATACATTAGGGTAGAAATGGTGTAATCCTATGACATTTGTTCAGCACAAGGGCTCAAATGCCATTACAATTTTTCTGCACGACTTCTGCAGGTCAAAGTAGCATCACAAATGAGCAAATGATGGTGATTAAATGGAGAAGTGTCTTCATGCTCTGCTGTTTAGTTGTTTGTAAAATCTGTTTCTGGAAAGTTGCAACATAACTTCAATACATTGCATTCATAAAAGCAAAGAATATCAGCCAACATAACAATCATCCCTCAAAATTTACACTGTCCTAAAGAATTCAGTGCAGGGCAGCTTTTTTTGTCATTTACATGTACAGACAAAATAAACTGGACACTGACATACATTTTTAACATAACAAGCAGGAAAAGTGTAATTTTAAATACTGCAGAGCGTCTTTTTTTTTCTTCTGTTTTTTAAAAAAAAATGTAAATCATAATTTGTCTTAAAGGTAGGTGTTTGTCTCTTTGTTTTAGAGCAGATCCACCTGAGCTTTCAGGAAAAAACAAGACTTTTGATGATAAAGTGGATGCTATTTACAGATGAACACCTGGAAAATATGGAAATTCAAAATTGACACGTAAGTAGCATTAAGTATTCTATCAGTTGAACACATATGCAGACAAAACACTGCTGAATGTGTGTGTTTGTGTCTGTCTGTCTGTCTGTCCGTCCCTGTTTTCTACACATTCATTTGCTGCCAGCAGCCTTAGTGGCAATTACGAATGACCCGGCTTAATGTAGTGAGGAGATCAGTACACCACGTTAAAAATCATCACACCCTCCCCCACACATATTTAGAAACATATGTGACAGACTTAACAAAGGACCATAGAGCTGAGCATGAAAGCTTGATCATGAACACACTGAGCCAAATCCTACATGTCCATTTAAATCTTAATGTCCGCCATACTCTGTTCCTGTAGGTTTGTCTTTGTGCAGATGAGTCTGGTTCCTATTTTCACCCATTAGGAGCAGCTCTGACTTGATGGTAGGTGACTGATGCTGCTAAAAGAGCCTGGGGCCATGTTCTTGTAAGCATTATAATGTGTGTTTCGTCATGGCAGCACTCACATGAATACTGCAGGCAGAAGGTGGGAACGCAGCAGAATGTGCTGTTGAAAACTGTTGTCATTGCATAAAGCGAGAAGGCACTGGTGGCCCTGTGACCTCAATACAGTGCAAAAACAAACAACCAGATACTGAAATTTAGCTGTTTGCACAGAAAGGGATGGAACTGCATTACTCAACTAATGGGATTTCCAGGGAACACTGAAATCTTGAGAACAAAATATAACAAATCAACCACTTTTAGCACTGTAAATTCCATCCACTATATTGTGAACTACAAAACCCTCATGTGACATACCAAAATCTAGTCTCTAGAACCTGTATGTCCCATACATATAATCCATAAAAGCTTAAAAGCTTCTCAATGCAGCTTGCAGTTGTTGTATTTGTAGCATAGTTTTTGTATATACTTGCTGCATGTTTGTAGCGCATATCTGTACTTAACTGTGTCTATAAGTTGCTGATGTGTATGTGTAGAAATACAAATAAATCCTGGCAATCTTCAAAAGATACTCGCAAGATATTGATATTCTACCGTACAGTGCAACCTTTTGTGAAGCTTTACGATATTGAATTAGGGGATCAAGAGTTCTTTACACAATTCATATCCATTGACATTTTGTGGGCTCACGGGTTGCACATTTGTGCCCCAGTGGAGAAAGCAATCGATGGCCTCAGCATTTCTCTGTGGACCAACGCTATTGTGCAGGACAGGACCGTGTTTGCCACACAAGGCAGCATCCTGTCCCTGTGCAGCCAATGGAAGAGCTGTTGCACAAAACTCTGTAGATGCACACAACGGGAAAAGGTGGTCAAGATGCTGCTTACTCATCTATTCTGCTCACGTTTGGACCAAGAAGGCAGACAGACAACACAGGGAGGGTGGGAGCCTCCTTCACAGCTAAAACCCCCAGATGTCATGGAGGGGGCAACGCATCATTGCCATGGAAACCAACCCTCAGTAATATTTGATTTTGATCATCAGCAAGGCTTTGATGAGATCCCACTCGCCTGCTTTCTGCTCTCCAGGTGACAGGATTTTCAAAGTTGGGAAGCAACCTGGAACAGATTGTAGTCATTCAGCTCTTGTAGGGACTAGAATTAGATTTAGCTCTGGTGATAATTGAACTGGGGAAAAGATGACTCCATTGTGATGTTTTCTCCTTTCCTTTCCATATGGAGTGCTTCTCAATCAACAGTTGTGCGCATTAACTTGGGCACCCCTGTACAAACTGCATATTTAGTTGATTTTTTTTTAAGCAAAGTAAACCACAAAACCAGACAACAAAACTAAACATTGGGTAGGACAAGCTTTCTGGAACCAGTGAAAAAATACATGGTTTCTGCAGCACATTTTGTAATGAATGAATGTGAAAGAGGCAAGATGTTAGTTTGTTTATTTTTTCTGTATTAACTCCCTGTTTTGCAATCAATAAAAAGATTTTCTCACACCCCAAGGTATTTGAAGTGAGTGAACCATGGCTATAATTAAAAAGATTTTGTGTTCAGTGCTCTATATTAATCACCTGTGAAAGGCTTAAAGATATTCACCCATACTTCATCACTCTTCAGTGATAGCCTTCTTATAACGCTTCAGCTTGCTCTTTAAAATAGTTGGTGAATTTTGTGCTGTGCTTTAGGTCATTGTCCTGTTGAATGAGTTGACTTCTGATGAGTTTTATTTTCTTAAGGTGGGCAAATTTTGCTTATTTCCTGTTCCATAATTTTATTCATCAGCTCTGGTATTTGAGTAGCTTTCTATATGACAGCTACTGAAATATGAGTAAAAGAAATTGCTGTTTATGTTTATGCTGTTTTCATTACGTGAGACTTTGTCCACATTTACTATGAGTAGCACCAGTGTAATAGTGTGCGATGACTAATTGATATTTGCATATATCTTTAGATAGAAATATATATTTCTTGAAATTAAGTGGAAGTGCAATGGATCTTTTATAGTGCCCTTCAAAGAACCCAAGGTACCTTAACACTAAAATTCAAAGGCCAAAAGACTCAGTGAATAAGTGACATTTCAACTGTTTTTGTAAATGCATGAGACAGGACATTGTAGATCTTAGATGGGAGCCTGTTTCAGTGAGTGCTGCCAGTCTGTCCCTAAAAGACTGCAGTCTGCTGTGGGGGATGAAAAGTCCTTGTGCATGGAACACAGAGTCTGGGAGGTATAGAGAAAGAAAAGGCACAATAAGTACTAGGACCGAGCTCATGTGGAGATTTGTAAGTAAAAAGGAGGATTTCATAGGAGATACAGAATTTAACTGGGAGCGATTGAGCATATATAAGGTTGGGAAGTGAGAACTTTAGCAACTTAGTTTTCAACCTACTATAGCTTGTCTGGACCTCTGGAAAGCAGATCGCACAGGACACCATTGTTGTAGTCAAGGCAGAAGATGTTAAAGACCTGAATGATGGTTTGAACTGCAGAACGTTAGAGAGTTATGGCTGAAGGTGGTAAAAGTCAGATTTATAGATGAGAATGATGTGTGACAAGGAGAAGGTAGAGTCCAAAATCATACCCAAGCTGCAGACCTCCAAAGATAGTGAGATAGAGCAGCCATTGACCATTGATATTGAATGACTGACCTCTGCCTTGATATGTCAAGGCAGAGGTCAGACATTCTTTGGAGAAGCGAGAATGTGTAACAATGTGTTCTCATCAGAATCCCAGTATGAATGCTCTCTGTGCACAACATGAACCTGGTTTATCCAGGTGTTGTTTTGCAGGCTTCAGGACCTTTGTGATGAGCTTTCAAGTAGGTTTCCTACACTGAAGACTCTCTTAAAACCTGCTTTGTGGATCAGCTTTCACAGTTCCATTTAATTCTCTGATATTTCAGAGAGTGAAAACTGGAAGCTGGAAGGTCACTTGGATAAATTTTTAGCCATTTCCTACTTTGTAGGCATGAACCTCACTTCAGTATAAGTTCTTCTGCCAGTTTCTTAGAGGACATTATGGTTGTTGTAGATTACTAAAAGGTCTGAACATTCAGAGATTTGATTTAAGTCTGAAGTGGTGTGAGCTTACAATGCCTGATAACAATTCTTAACGTACTTTAGGAGGACTAAACAGAAAGTTAAAGCTCAATGAATGTCTCATTAGCACAATGTTGCCCACATTTTGTCACATGGCACAATTAGGTGAGGCAACTTTTGCATACAACTACGCATATTTTTCCCAAGCACCTCTCAATGCTAAAATACCAGCTCACAATATGTAACATGTACCCAGTGCACAGTGAAATACTGTGCAATCACTGCTCAAATGTGGTGCCGAATTACATCATTACCAATAGGCAGAGCTGCAGAAAACAACACACCTGAGTCATGAACAACATAAAGATTACTGTATCTAATACTGTGCACAAACCCTACTGCCTGCAATATGAACCTTTGTGTCTAGACGCCCATTACCCGCCTGCACCTAAAACAGTGGAATCAATACCATTGCAGGGAGTCATAATGGCCCAATTACTGTTTGTAGGTTTGTCAATGCCACGTCTCTGAGGACGCCTGCAAAAGGCCACACAAGCATGCAGTGTGCAGAGTAATGCCATAAATTTATAATGGTGCGAACATGTTTGTGTGTTGGATTTTAGTTTTTGAACTGCAGCACTGTGACATTTAGAAGAAAAACGTAAGCAAGCCGCTGTGTTAAGGCCTACGCTCATGTTGTGGCACTGGGCTTGAAAAGACAACAGAAACTACTCCCGGTGCACTTGAATGTAAGCTAAGATAATATGTCAAATATAGCTGGAGGATAACATTGCTGACCTCTTCTCCACTTGATTCTATATTAAAGGTTTTTCAGACTAATAAGGTATTTTATTTCAAATTAAAAAGGCAAAAGCAAAACCTTAAGATTTTAGAGTAAACACTTTTTGTTATTGGCTGAACAGACAGACTGTCTAGTAGCATTGCACTTTAAGATCTAGATGCAACTGTGCAAATATGTGCTTTTTAATGTTTGACAACATGTATCTTTTTATCCTGTCAGTAGCCCTTTCATGTGTTTTTACAGATGGTATCTTTAGGAATAGAAATGGACTTTTAGTTTACCGACAAATAGTTATAACTGCAAAAGAATAATGATTTGAATTCTTAGTTTGAGTGGCCGATATCATTTTCACCTTTCTGAGTTCACCTTGTGAGTGTCCTCATTGCAAAATGTGCTACTACATATCTACTGTACAGGTCTTCATATATGAGTATACCAAAGCCTAGTCTGAAGGTGAGTTTGTCACATCTTTATGTATTTGTGACTCTAATATGCCTCTGCCCCACTACTGAAGTTCTCTTTCCACATCTTTATCTTTATTTTATTTATTTATTTTTCCCCATGATATGTGATCCTATTGTGTTTTTTCTTTATTTGATGAAAGTGTGCAATCAATTTCATCACAGCTCTCGTGGTCCATGATGAGATTTTTTTAGCTTTATTTTTGTCTTCACCATTAAAAATAGCCCAGCTGTCCATTTTCTTTTTTTTTTCTTCTTCTTCTTTTTTTTCAACAGTTTTCATTAAAAGAATTAATACTGTTTACTTACTTATCTGTATTTAAGGGACAGGAAGGTAAAAATCTAACATAAGCCTCCTATCCCCCTGTATGCTGGCCTCTCTCTGGAGGTCTGTGGTTGGGGAATTATAGGCAGGCTGTAAGAGGCATCTTTTTGGGACCATTAGTCAAAGACGGGGACACTATCAAGGCTTTGATTATAGTGGTATGGAATATTCCCCCAGGATCCACTCTTCTTTGTGCCATTCATCAATTACCACCACTGCAGCAGCAACATAGTCGCTATTGTTCATGTGCATTTAAACACAGCAATACAGACACACACACACACGCACACACATGCACACGAGTGGATGTATACACATTATGCAGAGCATGCACAAGCACTCTCAGACATCCATGCCCATTATCACATACAGGCACTGAGGCATGTGCATGCACACACATGCAAATGGCAGGTGAAATGGTATGTGTGTACCCACCTGGTGTCTTCACACAAATACAAAACTGTTCCAGAGGGTAAGCGTGCTGGAGTTTTCTGTTTATGATTACCAGATCCTGGTACTGTTCAATACCATGGCAACACTACTGAGCCAAAATAGGCGGCTAAGTAAACACTGAAAAGATATTCATGGATTGCAGAAGATGACTCCTAATGATGCTGGTAATTTTTAGCTAATCAGGTTGAGGCGCCATGGTGGCATGGGGAGGCTTGTATCAGTCAGCATGGGTCTGCTGCCAACAGTAATTACTGCGGCTTATTAAAAAAGCCTCACCTCTGCTAATTTCAGTCAATGAAACTTTGGACCATATGCCGGTATGTTATACTGCATCACTTTTAATAGAGTTGAATAAGTAATGATATACTGATAAAGGATGCAACAACTAACGAGATATGTGTTTGTGTGTTTCTGCCATATGGTTCATAAATGCAACATGCTAACCAAGATTAACTTTACAAGCTTAACTAACTTTACAATCGTGTCAAAAAACAGCAACATGTGCAGTCTGCAAAGCAATGACATAACAGCAAATGTGTCTTTTATATACAGTCTATGGTACAAAAAAGCATTTACTGACCATAGCAAACAGCTGTAAATGAAGATGTATGCAACTGTAACCATGCATATACCAAACTACTGTAAAACTGTGCCAAACAAACAACCTTGATTAAATTTCAGTTTTCCAAATTTGGACCAGCTTTTCTGACGGGAACTTTGTGATCAAACAGTAAGTAACCTAACCAGACCCTTTCCTTGTAAGTGCAGCATGCACATTTCAACCTCATGTCCAGCACTGTGTGAAACTTCTCATATTTGATGTACATTATACCAATATTTAATAGATGGATTCATTTGCAACAGCAAATATAAACGAAGGAATGGTAAGAGACTTTTCTGCGGTAAAGAAAAAAACAGTCAAAGAATCAGAAACGCATTTACATTATTACCATATTTATGTTTTTGTATAACCCAACAGTTTACAGCACAGCAGGCTAATCTCTCTCATTTGTGTTTGGTACACATGATATCACATGCTCATCCACCACTGGACACCTAAACAAGGATACTCACCTGTACAGTAAATGACTTGGTATAAACATAACAGATACAGTGTGTGATGCAGACCTAGACTTTTCAGAAAAATAAATCTGACCCCCAACCCCCAACCCATACCCCCAAGGCAGAAAAGGCAGCTTCACAGTTCATTTGTCAGTTTACAGATCACTAGCTGCTCTAAAAGACACAAAAGGCCTCAAACCTCAGACCTGGCACAGCAGGACACAGCACATGACTGCCTGTAGGTAGTGGAAATGTGTATGCTGAAAGATACATTCCCTAATATCATTGTGTGTTAAGTGCGTGCTTGTGTTAAAGACGCAGGCTATTCAAATAATATGGTCGTATATCTATTGGACACTATAGAAACATATTTTTCCTGGAAATCACAATTGGTGCTACATTTAACATTTTAGGGTATTTCTTTCAAACATCAACTTAATATATCAGTGTAGCTTGTGTGTGTGTGTGTGTGTGTGCGTCACTGTGTGTGTGTGTGTGTGTGTGTGTGTGAGTGTGTGTGTGTGTGTGTGTGTGTGTTGAGTTGGGAACTGTGCAAAAGTAATGCTAATAAAGTCTGGGCAATTAACTGATGAACCAGTTCATGGCCAGGTGAGGCCAATTTCCCTGATAATCCATGACAAACTAATCTGATTAAAGATCTGGAGTGGATTATGTGTCCCTTGGTTTGGACCCAGTTTCTTCAGTTTTGTGGGGTTTTGATTTATTTATGGATTTATGTAATTATTTCTTTAGTTCATCTTTACCTTGTCAAGGTGTTTAGCATTTTTCCCATGTGCCTTCTAGTTTAGTTATATATAGTTCTTAGTTCCATCTTTAATTTAGTCAGTTCCCTTTTATGTACATGGGCCTGTATTTAGTTAGTCTTGTCTTTTTGTCTATTCCCTGTCAGTCTGTGTCCTGTTCCCATCTTTGGATTTCTGTTTTCCTGTGTCTGTCTGGTTACTGTGTCCTGTTCCTCCAGTTTGTCGTGTCTCAGTGTTTGTTTACCTTTTTTTTCCAGTGTCAATTTGTATGTCTTAGTCTGAGTCTTTGTGTCTGTGTATTAGTTCCTGTTTTATGTTAACAGTCCCTTGTCTCATGTGCATCATGTTCAGATTTGCTTCCCATGCCTCATTAGTCATATTCTGCTCAGCCATGTTGAGATGAACCTCTTTGGAAAACATTGTGAAGTTAAATCAGCTTTTACAGTACTATGCAAACATTAAAGGCAGTACAATAAAATTGAGAAAATTAAATAAATACTTCAATTTATCAACAAAAGTAATTTAAGGTGCAGTAATAATAAACATAAGTCAAATCAATATTTGCCCAGTACCCTTTCTCCTAGATATGCTTGCACGCAGTTTTCAGAGTTTTTGGGAAATAGGCTATTTTTGCTCGGAGTTTAGAGGTTGGAATGCATCCACTACATCAACTGGCATTGTTACAAGTAACAGAACTTTCTTTGATTAAAACAACAAAGGGTGTTGTGAAAGCCTTACAGGTTGAGACTGAAGAAGTCACTTGGATGATTGACGAAACATTTCTCTCACTGAAAACACTACATCCAGATGAACAGAATCAACTTTTCGGGTCTTACAGGCTGACATTTGTATTTTTACCTATCTTTGTATTCTATGTTATGGTAATACTTTTTCAAATGCTGGAAAATAGTTTTCCTGTAATGGTCAGTAGGGGTCACCTACATAAAAGTTTCCATATCCAAACTCTTACAATAACATTTTTATTTTATTCTGACATCTAACTGCTATTCCAGCAATATGTGCCTTTCTTCTCTTGCTCCTACAAATATCAGTTTTGTACCACAGTTGGTGAACCCCGATTGGCTGATTGTGCAGAAAAAGACCTATCCCAGACGCAATATATTTAGCTTAACATGCTCAACAGTTAATTATTCTTATTTATATCACTCTAAAGGGCATATCCTGCTGTCTGCCCTGTTTTTTCATTTACTGTTTCTATTAGTAGAACTACATCCAAGCACCCTGCCTGGATGTATAGTTTTCCTGATTGCATGTATTCAATAGAGCCTTTTTCAACCTCCAGTCCTCCATGTCCATCACAGCCTCCCCTCAACCTTTCATCCACTGATTCCTTCATCTTTTCCCGCTGGTGCCTTTTTTCGGCCCTCTGCTCTTTGTTTTCTCTCCGAGGCATTCAGGTGGGCTGGACCTTGGCAAGCCACAGCCTGCTCTTTGGAGGTTTGTCGGTGGAGCAGAGATAAGGTTTAGGGTCAGAACTAATTTAGAGTAATAACAGAGTCTATCTCTGGAAAAGAGTGACTGCGTGTATATGTGTTTTTAAAGCCAGCAGGTACATGTACATATACAGTATTGTATATCTGCTATATGTTCACTACATTTATGAGGTTTTTTAAATCACAAAAACATCAAGACCAGCCAATGTATTTATGCTACTTTCAAGTGTTGTATATGTAGCAAACCCTGAGGTATCGTATTTATCTTTGCCACAGAGCTCTATTGTCCAGTGTTGTTTGTTTGAGTTTCAGCTGACATCACTGTGCCACATCACTAGAGCGGTGAAAATGAATTTATACACTGCTGAAAATAGTCCCCATTAAATCAACCTGCAGCTGCTTGAATAATGTGCTCGAATCCACATTGTTCATATGTTTCTGAAAATTACTGAACTAGAGATTCAAGGTTTTCAGACAGATTAGCATACTGTTTGTTTTTACTTCTTTTTGGTCTTTTCATTGATTGTTGTCTGTTCAAGATCTCACTGATGCTCCATTTCTGATACTATATATTTTATTTTATATCAGTTCCTACCTTATAATATTCCCAAAGTAAAAATGAGAAAACTTTACACTTGATACATTAAACAATTACAGTAGGCAACATCCACTTTAAAAAAAAAAGCATATTTTTACTTTAACTCATTCACTGCCAGCCATTGGCAGTGAATGAGTTAAACCCATTGACTCATTCACTGCCATTGACGGCTATAGACGTCAATGGCAGTGAATGAGTTAATAAACATTTTCATGGATTTTCACTCCTAACCGACAGTTCAAATAAAATAACATTTTAAAATTTTGCTTTCCATATATCAAATGTAAAATATTTTCCAACTCTGAGCTATGATGGATCAACAACAAAAATAAAAATTGGTTTTTGATCCTGTGCACAATAGAACATGGCGAATATTATGTACTCAAAGTGTAAACTTCACCATTTTAGGAAAAATATTGTAATATTTTAATAATACTAAGTTAAGGGGCTATACCTCTGTTTGTTTTGCAGGATGTTGCACAAAAAACAAAGAAAAAAACCCATAACATTACATCATGTACAGATCCAATATCAGAATTTAAAAAATGAGGACTTCCATGTAAACTTTAAATTTCCAGCATTTCTCTCAACAAATATCAGCAAATATTTGTTAAGTTGAGAGAAATGCTGAATTTGATATTACCTGCCATTAAAAAAACTTTACTTTCTCTATCCTTGCTCCTCATCTGTAGCTAGCTAGATCCTGAAGTACAGCGACCACAGCTTATGGACATCTGTACTTGTTTCAGTGTTCTGGCCAAAAAAAACCCCTCCCCCAAAAAACAACCAGCACACTTTAACCGCTGACTATGGGGCAATAGTCAGAATCACAATAACCCATGGTGATTGTTGCACCAATAACATTGTCTTTTATGTGTTAATGTTTAGTCTCAAATCAGTTTAATGTTTGAAGGTGTGAAGTGATGTAAATAACTTCCCTGAAATGTCTTAAACTGAAAGTAACAAGCCTGTTTTGAACATGTAAGGTGTACAGATATCTGTTTAAAAATGTAGGGAGCAAAACTAAAGCACAGATACTTGAAAATTCTACTTAAGTACAGTACACCTCTTGAACTAATGCACCCCATACCATGAGAGAGGGAGGTTTTTAAACTGAGCACTGATAATAAGCTGCATGGTCGTAGATGTCTACTGTGAACAACAATCATTGAACAGATAACCAACTGTCAGCCATCTACAATGCAGTTTTGAGATCCCTTCCTGGCGCTTCAACTCCAACTCGTCATTTCAGCTGAAACCTCTGGTGGTCATGACCCATGCCTTTTTTCACAACTTGATTTATGTGATGAGGCGCATGATCATTAGTGGGTCAATGACCACTCCAGTCACTTTCTTTCCAAGCTCCTTTGAATACAATGACATCGATGACTTTGAACCTACACAGAAACAAGCTGGGCAGTTTTTGTCTCTTCAGTCCTGAGAATGTGGCGTCTTTGCAGAATCGGAATACTTTATTTGGTCACTACGTGGTCATAGTTGCTCCAAGACAGTAAGAACTAAATCATCAGAAAATTTCTGAAGATGGCAGGTCTCTGTGCAGTGGCTGAAGTCTGTGGTGTAGAGGGTGAATAGGAAAGGGGAGTGGATCGTCCACAGAAAGACTTTTAAAAATTCTAACAGTTCTAACAATCTATTTAAATTGAGCTTTGGCCCAGAGAAGATGGATCATGTTCACATGAACATGATCCATGAAGCTTCACATGAAGCTTCTACTTGACATGATATAGCTCTAACCTGTGTTTGTGAATCTGACAGCAAACTGTTTTGATAGAAAGTAATTTCTGGAACTGTTTCTGAGCACATGAAGTAATTTACATGACAGAATTATGCCTGTTTTTTATGCAGTGCTGCCCTGAAGCTCATGAGTATCCAGTATTGATTTTCAGCCTTCCCACATACATGGAGAGGTTTCTCCAGATTTTTGAACTCTTTTGATGATATTGTCTATACAATTTTATATGTCCAATACTTTTTGAAAATTTCCCCCAGGCTTCTTCAAGTCCATTTCCCAGTGGAGCTGAGGAGTCGCCATCATCATGTCCCACTCACTTGTCTCTTCAAGCTAGTTAATTCCTGGAAATTCCTCCACTCCACTACCTTCAGGCCACAAAGAAACCTGTTAACCCCTCCTGGGCCAGATAACCTTCCATTCGCAAGTAAGCCTGACATACTCTTACTCACCATTTGGAACCACAAGTTCTTTTCCCTCTGGATCTAACTCTCATCTCCTCTCTCTTAGTGGATCACCCTCCTAAGTCTCAGTTTCTGCCCCGACACCCAGCCACTTCCCTCCAGAGTCTCTCAGTCTCTCTTGTGTGTTGAAATCAGTTTTTTTCCGTGAATCGAAAGTCTCAGCTCAGTTGTGTGTAAGAGTCCACTCTTTTATCAGTCAGCACCATCCTAATGTTGTTGACGTGTTGCTGCCATCAAATTCAAAATGAAGTAATATTTTCCATGAAACAGTAAGATGTCACAGTTTAAACATTTGATATGTTTTCTATGTTCTATTATGAATAAAATATGGGTTTATTTAGATTATTTACCTCAAGTTTTTTGATAGTCGGTTGTTCATACTGTATGTACTGTATATGGAAATATTATCATTATTATCACACTGTTCTGGGATGGTGTAAGGTTAAGCAAAGACAGATTTATTGATTCAAAAATAAAAATACCTTACCTGATGTAGGGCATATTCATGCCCCCATCCACCATATTTCACTTTCATGTCACTGATCTAGCTCACAGCTTCACACCGAGTGTCCGACTTTAGGAGAACTGAGGAGGAAGCAATCTTGTCTTTTGTCTTCCTCCTGTCACCTTTTTCTTTGTCCCTGGGGACAAAGACAAGCTGACACCAAAGCCTTGTTTCATCCCTGCTCCTCAAGCTGCAGATGACACTTCACTCAAGTAGAGAATGTGAAGTGAGGGAGCAGGTATGATGTACATGTATTTCATCTGGAGGCAGAGAATGGGGCTCTGCAGAGACAGAAAGATGAAGGTTGGTCGTTGTGAGAACAAAAAACATTTCAAATCTCCACAAATTAGAACACTGTTCCTATGCTTAAATTTTCCCACTGGCTAGTTTATAAATTATTCATGAGCCTTGGGCCAAAATCTAATAAAATGCAAGAATAGCATGAACGCATTAGGTCCCTTTAAACATTCAAAGACATTAAAAAGACAGTAACTAAACATAGTGAAACTGCATGTTATACCTACAATAAACTAGTTTCATAATGTCAGAATTTATTCTGTTTTGAGAACTGAAGCTGTACCGCAAAAGCACATCTTGTACATTATTAGTATTAGTGTTAGATGTATTAAAAAATATCATGTTTTTTTAAATAATGTACTAAAGTATTGCAATATCATTTTAGTTAACAGTACATACTGTATATAAAAGACGATGTAGCTACCATGATATCACTTACTGGTGGCTCAAGTGCTTATCAGTCCTTACTACTACTATTTTGTCATATTGTTTTTGGAGGTAGACAGTATTTGGATGAGAATTAAGCTGTTGCTTAATGCTAACAAGGATGAAAGTAGCATCCCTAGACAGGGTAGACCTTACAGATGCTGAATGCTAATGCTGAAAGTTGTAGAACGCACTTTTATTTGACCTTTGCTATATCCCAGATTATTTTAGCACACTAACTTACTGTTACTTGTAGAAAGCCAATGTTAGCTGTTGGCTAGAAAGTTTGCCTTACATGTTAAGGTACTATAATATTTTGTGCAGGGCTTTTTTAGAGCAATTGATTAATGAATTTTCACTAGCTAATCAGTTTATGATGTCTAATTATATAGCATTAAATGTTTGTGTAAATTAAATGTTTTTCTTTCCTATTTCACCTTTCATTGATTTGCAGCTTCAATATTTGTGATCATTGTTTTTTAAAGAGAGCATCTAGTGGGCTACATAAATTAAATGTGGTTGGCAGCTATTTGTTATGTAAAGCATGCAAAATCCCCCCCCCCCCCCCCCCACACACACAACTACAAATGAAAAAATTAATTTTCCTTTAATTTAGTTTTTAAAATTGAATATTTTACAGCATGCTACTAGCATATATTACAGCATGCTACTAGCATATTTTACAGCATGCTACAGCATATTACAGCAATATTACAAATTGCCAAAGTGGCTTCTTGACTGGTTTAATACAAGGCCATACTGTCACAGTGGAAGAGTGATTCAAAGAGCATATGTAAAGGTCAGACTGTGCCACTGCTGTAAATGGACATCTGCTAAAAAACATGCATAAAGGTGAATTTTTTTGCTCAGAGCAACTCAAAAGGCTGCAGTTTGCATGAGAACTTGATGTGCACTCAAGAGGAAAATTACATTAACAGTTAATTACACAGTCAAACATGAGCACCAATCTTTAAACAGCCGACTAAGTTAGAGATAGCAGATAACAGTGTGGTAATGTACATTAATTAACTGCCCCTCACACTTTAATGCAGTTTAAAGGTAATAGATGTCCTCAGGTGAAATGTCTCTGCTTTAACAAAGGCATATAAATTAACTTTAATATATTAATTCATTTTAATTTTTTTTCTTTATCGTAAAATTCACAAGAGGATTATATTACACTGATACATTGGGTGGTAAGGAATTAGAGCAGGAAGGTTGAACATTATCAAGAGGGGCAGTTTTTAAATTCATACCTCTTCTTTTCATGATGTAATGGGTTTGAAGGAAATATCTCTCAATTCTATTTAACTCTAGGCTTGTTAAGGAGGCGAACAAATGGAAACTATTAATCTTCTGACAATGTGGAAAGAACCACTTAGACATACACTCTGGAGATATTAATTATCATTTATAATTAAATACTAATTAATATCTCCATAAATATCAATATAATCTCTCAGAAATTTTATATGCTAACCTCTGAGAACCTTTAGGGAAAGGGACAGACCAGTAATTTATTTCAGTTCAATTTTATTTCTTTAGTGCCAAATCACAACAACTGTTACTTTAAGACATTTTATATTGCAAGATAAGACCCTGAAACGAGAGAAACAATCATACTCCATTTTGAAAGGAAGAAACTTTTGGCAGAACCAGGCTCAGGGAGGGGCAGCCTTCCACCACAGCTAAAGGGAACAGAGGGAGAGGGGTTATGGTAGTGAGGGGATAAGGAAAGCCAGGGGACTGTGCATATCAGGAAACGAACGCGGTCTAGAGGAAGGAAGAGAGGAAAAGTAGTCCAGGCAGCATTTTCCAGTAATCACTGCAAAGACGTTTTAAACTAGTGAGAGGGAACCTCAGAGTCTGAATGCTTACTTGGAAGTCCACGGTTATTCAGTCACAGGGGGATGTTGAAACTGCCACGTCTGGGTTTGTGAGGGAGAAGGAGCTGACAGAGGGTGAACAGGCAGCTGAGTAGCAGTGAAGGTTTGAGAAGGAAGTGCTGCAGAGGAAACTGTTGGGTGAGTATCCAATCCAGGTATGATGAGAGGTCACCAGTGTTCTATGGAGGAAGGCAAGCTGAGCGGGCTCCAACTATTTGCATGACCAACAGTGGTATACACTGGAGACAAGGAACAAAGCCGTTGGTTCATGAAGGAAATTTTCACAAAAGGATAACCTAAGAGACTGACACGTTTACAACACAGAGTTAGCTGATAATCTGGTAAGGTTTGAGCAGCCAAGCTGGTCCATTTGTACTGAAGCTGATTAGAGTGACAAGACACAGATGGTCCAGCCAGGGAGAGGAAAAGGTTCAACTCAGTTAAACTTGGATTGTGACATGCGTGAGTACTTCTCACCAGCCCACTTGTGCTGTGCTTTGTTTTGTGCTAAGAGGAAAATAAGGTACAATGAGATCTTTAAGGTATAATGAGGCTTGATTATGTATTCAATTATGATTTTAACAAGGAGGCAATGAAAAGATGCGAATATGGAAGAAATATCATCTGTCTTTCAAGTTCCAGTTAATACTCTTGCTACAGTGTTCTAGATCAAGGGAAGTTTTTTCGGGGAAGTGCTAGAGTAAAAGTAACTTCAGTTTTGTCTGAATTTAGAAGTAGGAAATTATATGCCATTTACGTCTTTATGTCTTTAAGACATCCATGTAGTTTAACACACGTCTATCTAGCTGAGACTTTCGATTCACATCTATGTAACACTGAAAATGTATGGAGTGTCTTCTGATAATATTATCTATTGGAAACGTGTAATATTAGGTGTGCACCGGTGTGATTCTGCGTTGTGTCTGATAAAAAAGGTAAAAGAAAGAAAGGCCTCCAAGTAAATAATTTGCCCACTCCAGCTCCTCTCCCACAGGGGAATTGTAGAAAAGGCTGGCATTTATTTTTACATTAAACATAAAGTATGGATTTACACGTAACATATTTGACATAAGATAAAACAAAAACAACAACACAAAATCCGACATACCTGATAAAAAAGGTAAAAGAAAGAAAGGCCTCCAAGTAAATAATTTGCCCACTCCAGCTCCTACGACCAAATACAAAGTGGGGAAGAGGGTTAGCTCAACCCACCACAACTTCCAAGCTAGCAAGAAGTATATATTCATGCTAGCATTTATGGCACCTAAAACCCATTTATGATACATACATACTACACACTTGTAACATCTAACAAAAAACAGGCTTAATAATGACAATAATTGAACTAAAATCACAATCAGAAACATCCAGGTGGCTAAATATGCATTATATGAGCGTTTTACAGTGGTGGGAAAGAAATTATACCAACCTCTCCCACAGGGGAATTGTAGAAAAGGGGAGAGGCAAAAGGGGTACACTGTATTTATAGGGTTGCACCAAAGAAGAAGAAGAAAAGAATGAGGAGGGGCTCTAACTGATAATGAACATAACTACAGGCTTGGAGGTCCTAAAAGTCAGGTATAAAAGGAACAGTTTGGGGGTTTAGAACAAATTTTGTGTAATTATAACATAACATGTGATTTATGACCCTGTTACACAGGCACATAACCCTGTGGAACTCTGTGACTAGCTTTTGTGTGATAAGAAAACCGATTTAAATGCACAAACTGGAATCTGATACACATGATTCAAACCACTGCAGCGGAATTCCTTTAATACCATTTACTACAGACAAACCATGTAATGTCTGTAGCAAAATATTGTGGACAGCAATATCGAATCTACACTAAGGTCAAGCATAGAGATGAGTCCACTGTCAGAGGCCTTAAAAAGATCATTCTTAACCTTCACTAGTGGTGTACAATGTACTCTAAATCCTGACTGAAAGTCTTTAAATAAACCTTTTCTCTGAAAATGATCAACACATGCTAACACCCAACAAGCTCATCAAATGTTTCTTACTTGCATAGCCCCAGTAAATTTAATGTTAGGTGGGTTTTTGCAGAGAGGGTTTTTAGCCTCTATCTTTGTACCCCACAACCTTACCGTACTGTTAAACATAATGGACATGATGATGATTAACGCTTTTAATAATAGTGTAATGGGTCAGTTTCTATCGATCTTGACTAAATTATTGTTAAGTGAAGCGTGAATCTATTACTTATAGCTGATTTTGTGTTATTTTAACTCCAGAATATATTTTAATGATTCACTTACTATTTCACTATTTGATCAAATTAGCCTTTGTTTTTGTTTTTAACATAAATAGTATAAAACATGGAATTATGCTTTAAAAAATTGAAGCCAGATTTGATGCTAGTCCAAAAAAGCCTTAATATAAGCCACACGGACTGCCAATCAACAAGCAGAGAGGCATGCTCTGTTGCTAGGAGACTAGAGAGAATACTTGCCCAATGAGATTCTGATTGGTCAGTCATTACAGGCCACTTATATAACTGACACTGAGGTTTTTTGGTGAGAATGATACATTTTTGAATCAAACATGTTATTAATTATGCAAAATAGGTTAAATTTTAAATGCCTAACAGGAGTAATGCTACAAATAACACAAATATATGTATACTGAAAAACCTGAGTAATTGCATCAATTATGTCTGTGTAACACCAGCTTCTCTCTTACTGTGCGTCATTAAAAAGGATTTTTGTTGTGAAGAGCTGGCCTTTCAGGAAACACCTAATTGCTATTGGCTGTTACGTTTGCAGTGACATTTATGAAAACTTTATGGACAACAATCCCTCCAGCTTGTGACATTTTGGATTCCTTTTAAAGCAGTGAATATGGCAATTTCTGCTTTACGGGCCACAGGACTCAAAATGAAAATGACTTCAGCTCCCAGTTTCACTGGCACAGATCAGAGAGTGATGAGAGAAAAGAGATTGATGGTGTTTTCATCCTGTAAAAAAAGGTCATCAATGTGAAGCATAGATAGAGAAAAAGGGTCTTGTTGGGTTTTTCACAAGTTTTTGAACTGCAGGTAATTGAATTGATTAAGTAGATGTTAAACTCAACATGTAACTGTTACATGTGATAGTGTGGTGCCTTTGGACTGGTGTTTGATTTGGATGTATGAAAAAAAAATCACTTTCAAGGGATTCCCACCTACTGCTCTTTGTGGATTTCTGCAATGAATTATCTTGGCTGAATTTCATTTCGTACTCTAATAATATACTGTATACTGTCGTTAGAGTAGACTGTATACAGTTGGTATAAAGGCGGAACTCAGTAAATTGATCTAAGCATCATCATCTTAAATGCTAATTAGTTTATTACACTTGACACAACCCAGCACGGACCATAAGCACCACATCCACTGTGCACTAGGCCAACACAGTCCTTCGCCACAGTACTGCAAGCTAACCTGTTTATCCTGCACGAAACTGCAGAGTATTTTCATACAACATTTGAATAACACAGTTAGTTGATATACTTAACTTGTTTTGCAGGATGTTTCACAATATAAAAACACATAATTTATCTAATTAATTTATTAAATAAATCTGCAGTTTGTCAATGAGCAGTCGTTACCTTTAAATGCATCTTCTCTTTTTCTTCTCCTGTCCTGTCTTTCTTACATCTTTCACACTCTTTTCTCTTCCTGGAAATACAGCAGCTGGACCTTTAGCTAACAAAACACTGCGTGACAAACTGTACACAAATAGTTTTTGTGTTTGCTGATATTTGTTTAGCTGATAAAATTGCATTTGAAATAACCTGACAGCTAAAAAACGTCACTTCCTTTATCCTCACCCCTCTTCTGTAGCGCTAGCTAAATGCCAAAGTATCTTGGCCACAACTTACAGACACATGTACACATTCCTCCCCACTTTAGTCCCTGGGAATATTTGACACAGCTGAACCAAAGGTAACAAGCCAGTATTGAAAATTTAAGACAGAAAGTGCAGATATTTGTGTAAAAATATAGGGAGTAAAAGTACAAAATTGTCAGAAAAAGAAATACTCAAGTATAGATACCTGAAAGTTCTACTTGAGTAGAAGGTCTATCTAATAGTCCACCTTGGACTGGGATAGTTACAGTTCAACGAGAGGAGAGCAGGGGATAAAAGTCATAAAATATGGTAAAAGTTCTAGATTTTGTGTTGTGTGATGTAGCAGAGTGTTAGAGGGCGAAGCTGTAAGCAGACAGTGAGGCAGTGTTTTATAGACACTCTTACAAACCAATCTGGGGATATTTAATCAGGGAAATGTTTTAAAATTATTATGGGTCCTGGCAGATACACATACACAAATCATATTGATAGAATTCATAAAAACAGTTTTATTACAATAGGTAATGAAAATGGGCATTAATTTGCTTTTTTTCCCCTTTTGAATTCTTAATAGCTGATGATATTTTGTGCTGAATTTGAACAGTGTAATGGTTTCATAGGAAAAACATTGCAAACTTAGGACACAGAAGGCAGAGAAAGACTCCAAAATCACTGTCTTGCCACATTTTCATTTCTCAAGTTGATACTGTTCATGTGGACGTAGCATTTTCAGTGGGGGGAAAGATATATCATCCATCCAGGTGACTTCTTCAGTCTCAGCTAACTGCAGGTGTTTGTGGTTAAATGCCAAGAGGACTGCAGTGAATTACACATCTTGAAATTCAGTCAGCCTCTGGTTAGGCAGATGGCACAACACAGAAGAGCTACCTCGTCAGACCGCGACTCCGAAGCCTATTTACACCTATAATCCAGTGGTCACTCTTACAATGATGAGGAATTTACACATCCTGAAAAGAAAGGAAAGCTGGTTTAAACCTTTATCACTTACGTGAAGAGGGAGTGATCATCTCTGAACAGAGGAAGGGGCCTTAGAGTACATATTTCACTATTGTAGCCATTCCCCAGCTCTCTGTGAAAGTTATTGTATTCATGGCCACTGATTAATGATCATAGCCATTGTTAGTCAGTGGTGCTCATTTCAATTATTATGCAAATGCACTGTTTATAACGTTGGAGAAATTCTCTAATCCTGTCAGTCAAAAGCAAAATACAGAAACCCTTCCAAAAAAATCACAAATGAGGAGTGAATTAACAAAATAGAGAAAGGTAATTTGACACAAAAGAAAAGACAAAGAAATCGCAAAGACTACTAACTAACACACTGTCTTGAAAGCTTGACAGATGAGAAAGGCAAGTCAGCATGGCAACTAACAAGAGTAAATGGGATTGTATAGGGTGAGAAGACCGGAAATAACTCAAAAGAGGTGAAACTGATGAGGACGGGACAGACAGTTACAAAGTAGGGATCTTGGCAATGGCACTCTTGACAGGAAGATTTTTAGTCTTGTCATTTTCTTGGGTAAATAATAATGATATGGATCTTTAAACTAGAGGTTTACGTTGAAACGTTGAATTTGTTCAAAATTTTCATCACTCATCCAAGTGACTTCTTCAGTCTCAGCTGACTGCAGGTTCACCAGCCTTATAAACTGCAATAATAATTTACTGTTCAGTTGTTCTGGCAACCTGCTCCAGTCATAATATTGTGAACAATAGAGATGACCTTTAATCTTTGCATCAAGGCAAGGAAAATGGGTGAAAATGAATGAATCATGAGAAGGTGTTGGACTTGTTGGCTTCATGCTTTCTACTATAGATGGACAACTTCATTCTCAACATTTAGAGCTACTGCAAGGTACCATACGTTGTTTAGTCTTTAGAATTTTGTGGCATGAATTTGTCTCATCATTTTATATAGAAAAACCTTGATATGTTTGTCAATGGGGACAACAGCTCACATGAAATGGAGCATGAGGATATGTCATCACTAAAACATCGTTGTTTGTGTATGTGTTCATGTACATTTAGAGATGTCTACTCTGGTGTCAGACATTCCATCTAATTAAATTGGCGTGACAGCCATGGCGCATTAAGCCAGCGGGACTCTAGCTTAAGATATATGTTCCTGCAAAATAATGTAGTAAGTAAGCTAATTTATATACTGAAACAGTGTCACTTTCTGCCATTTTAGTCTATATTAGTGTTTGCTTTAAAGCCTCTAAGGACTGTAATCTGACATCAGATCTGCAGTCGGGTCTTCTTGCTTTGCTGGGCAGGTGGACTGTTTTCTCTGCAGTCACCCCACTGCCTTCATTAACATACTGGATCAGATTATCATTACATTATGTATTCCAAGGACAGGCCTGAGCATGATGGATGATTGGTGCAGTCTAGTAATCTTCACCAAGGTGCTTTGTCCAGGCTTGTATTGCTGCCTCGAAATCTAGCGGCAGTGATCTTAGCACTTCTATGCTGCTCCAGGGTCAAAGGCTCAGAGATGTCTTCAGCTTACAGAGTCTTAAATATTAAGTAAAGGTATAGATTAAATGTTTTTATAGAGTCTGCAAATTTTATACAAACGTGCATGTTTGTTATTTTCCAAAATAATTGCAATAATTACTTGTCCTAAGCTTAGGTGGAAGTATGTAAGTATGGATGCTTGTTTCTGCCACTGGAGATAAATCTTTTGTGGTCCATAAGTCAAAATTTCTGGTCAGTGTCTTGAAAACCTTATATTTCAGAACTGTGATTTGGGTATCTCAACATTTTGATTTAGTGTGGCTTGGAATTTCAATATATTCAGTTGAAATTTCAGTTTCTAACTTAAATTTTTTTAAGATGAACTCAGAATTTCTACTTAGCTCTGCCTGGCTTTTTTGTTTGTTTGCTTGTTTTGTTTTTAGTGTTGAAAACAAGTGTTCATTGAAAAATGTTTGTACTCATTTTTTTTTAAGGGAAAGAAGATGTTCATGGAGCAAGTGACTTAAAGGAGCTGTAAGAATTTAAGCATATGATTATCAACATTAAGCAGAAATTGCCAACAGACTGTTACAGTTTTGACAAGATGTCTATGTATTGTGTTGCAGAGATAGCTACTGAAGTTAACTCTTACCCGCTGGCATGTCTCATAATCCCTATTTACAGGAATTAAAGTGGGATGGAATGGTCCCGTAAGGCGTTCCAGCAACTGCAGCTAATAAATACTTCAAATATGTGAAAATCAAGCAAATTCATTTTTTATATGTTCCAGCCTGGTGGTCCTTACAGCCAATACCATGCATGGAGTTAAGCAATCCCCATGTCTGCACACACTGCAGATCCTTTTGAGATTTTTTTATGTGTGCAGATGAATATCAAGTAGCAGTCACACTACAAAAGAGTAGCTAGCATAAACAGAGTAACTAGTTGATAGCAAACCGTTTCTCTTCTGGTTCAATGTGTTTGCTAGCTAAAGTCAAACTGGCTGCATTGTCTGCACAACAAATAAAATTGATTCTCAGAGAGGGTAGATGTGACTGAAACTTGATAGACTGGAAATTTAAAGCAGCTTCCATGTAATTCAATTCAATTCAGTTTTATTTATATACCGCCAAATTACAACAACAGTTGCCTCAAGGTGCTTAATATTGTACAGTAGATCCTACAATAATAGATACAGAGAAAAACCCAACAATCATATGACCCCCTATGAGCAAGCAGTTTCGTGACAGTGGGAAGGAAAAACTCCCTTTTAACAGGAAGAAACCTCCAGCAGAATCAGGCTCAGGGAGGGGTGCGACCGGTTGTGGTAAGAGAAGGAAAACAGGATAAAGACATGCTGTGGAAGAGAGATTAATAACAGGTACAATTCAATGCAGAGAGGTCTATTAACACATAGTGAGTGAGAAAGGTGACTGGAAAGGAAAAACTCAATGCATCATGGGAATCCCCCGGCAGCCTACGTCTATTGCAGCATAACTAAGGGAGGATTCAGGGTCACCTGGTCCAGCCCTAACTATATGCTTTAGCAAAAAGGAAAGTTTTAAGCCTAATCTTAAAAGTAGAGATAGTGTCTGTCTCCCGAATCCAAACTGGAAGCTGGTTCCACAGAAGAGGGGCCTGAAAACTGAAGGCTCTCCTCCCATTCTACTTTTAAATACTCTAGGAACAACAAGTAGGCCTGCAGAGCGAGAGCGAAGTGCTCTAATAGGGTGATATGGTACTACAAGGTCATTAAGATAAGATGGGGCCTGATTATTTAAGACCTTGTATGTGAGGAGCAGGATTTTGAATTCAATTCTGGATTTAACAGGAAGCCAATGAAGGGAAGCCAAAACAGGAGAAATATGCTCTCTCTTTCTAGTCCCTGTCAGGACTCTTGCTGCAGCATTTTGGATTAGTTGAAGGCTTTTCAGCGAGTTTTTTGGACATCCTGATAATAATGAATTACAGTAGTCCAGCCTGGAAGTAATAAATGCATGAACTAGTTTTTCAGCGTCACTCTGAGACAGGATATTTCTAATTTTAGAGATGTTGCGCAAATGGAAGAAAGCAGTCTTACATATTTGTTTAATATGTGCGTTGAAGGACATGTCCTGGTCAAAAATGACTCCAAGGTTCCTCACAGCGTTACTGGAGGCCAAGGTAATGCCATCCAGAGTAAGAATCTGGTTAGATACCATATTTCTAAGATTTTCAGGGCCGAGTACAATAACCTCAGTTTTATCTGAATTAAGAAGCAGAAAGTTAGCGGCCATCCAGGTCTTTATGTCTTTAAGACATTCCTGCAGTTTAACTAATTGGTGTGTGTTATCTGGCTTCATGGACAGATAGAGCTGGGTGTCATCTGCATAGCAGTGAAAATGTATGCTATGTCTTCTAATGATACTGCCTAAGGCATAGGTGTCAAACTCTGGCCACATTTGGCCCGCAGGTAATTACATTTGGCCCGCGAAGCCATACCAAATTACTATTACAGCTGGCCTACTGGTATTATACAGCTAATATCTATATATATATCGTTTAGTATTAAGCCTTGCTTGTTCCATATTCAGTTTTTCAGCAAAACTTGTTTGAGTCAATAAGAAAAGATTGATTCTTATATCTGAAGGAAGATTTTTTTTCAATAAATATTAATGTTAGCCCGCAACATTGTTCCAGTTTTGAATTTTGGCCCACTGTGTATTTGAGTTTGACACCCCTGGCCTAAGGGAAGCATGTATAATGTAAACAGAATTGGTCCTGGCACTGAACCCTGTGGAACTCCATAGTTGACCTTAGCATGTGAAGAGGACTCTCCATTTACATGAACAAATTGGAGTCTATTAGATAGATATGATACAAACCACTGCAGCGCAGTACCTGTAATACCTACAACATGTTCTAATCGCTCTAATAGAATATTATGGTCAACAGTATCAAACGCTGCACTAAGGTCTAGCAGGACAAGCACAGAGATGAGTCCACTGTCAGAGGCCATAAGAAGATCATTTGTAACCTTCACTAAAGCTGTTTCTGTGCTGTGCTGAGCTCTGAAACCTGACTGAAACTCTTCAAATAGTGTAATGTAATGTCCTTATTTATGTTGAATCTGTTTATGTGTTGCCTGAGTCGTCTGATTATTTCATTATAGTGAAATAGTTTTAAAAAACAATGATTTCATGTTATTCCAAGTACTGCATGACAAGTGCAGGATAAAATGGATAGTTTTCAATGTTGTTGTACAGTGCTGTAATAGACTGTTGCACAATACAGGGCAAAGTGTGGTCTCAGTTTTCACTGCTTATCGGAGAGACATGCGACAGAAAGAATTCTAAGCTGAAATTTACGGGACAGTTTTGCAGTTGCCACAATGGTATTAGAGGTATATCGTCCTTTTTGTGAGCTTATAGGGGACTTTTAGTGGATTTTTTAAATATCAGATTTCACTGAGCATGGTGTACATGCAGTTGTTATGTCCCATTAGCCATAATTAAAGTTATTTCAGATAGCTTTAAGGTAAGATATTCATTATGGCTGCTATACAATAGGACTTCTGGGAGGAGATTTCAGTTTGAATTCAGATTTGGGCGGTTCTTTGGTAACACTTACTAAATTCCACCTTTATACTGGTTGACTGGTTGGAAAGCAGCTATAATGACTGTAATATGGCCTATATGTTGTAGAATGTAGATGGGTAAATGCAGGAAGAGTAGTAAAACACAAAATCAAGAGCAGCATAGGTCAGCTGACCCGCAAAACAATTTTTGCAAAACTCGATTTCATAGAGATTTCAGACCGTGGCTTTTAGTCTTTTGATCCCAACTGCTGAAAAGAAAACCTTAAAATGTTTTCAGTTGTTATTTGTTGTGTATAGAATTTGGCATTAACTTAGCTTGTGATACCACTTGAAAATAATCATGAATAATGAAGATACCGCATCTATAAAGCCATTTACAAAAGCAAAACAAAAAAAAGAAAAAAAGGTCTCACTGATGATTCAATGTTTTTAAATTCCAAGCTGTGATATCATGAGAACTTTTTTTTCTGTCCCCATCACAGATGGATAATACAGAGTCAATAGCTTCACCAGTGTTGCAGCAGGAGTGAAATAACAGGCTGGTTCACACGGGATATGTGTGATTACGTGTGATAAGGTTTATCTGTGGTGCCAGTCACACAGATGGTGTTACAGAAATATGCTGTTGGCTGGTTATAGGATATGTTCTGATTGACACAGGAACAATTTTCTTGTGCTGAGTGGCCGAAAACAAATTGCCTCAAGTAGCAATAAAAGCATATAGGGCTAAATACACAGAGATACCTCATAAATATATGTGGCTATGCATTGATGTGTGACTGATGGACAGTCTGTGACTGTGTGACTGATGGCTGTGAGATTTTGGAGATGTAAGTGATGATGTCACAGGAGACTGAGGACAGTTAAAGAAGATAAGAAAGTAATTTTTCAAACAGCCCAAAGTACAATGAGGCTAATAACAGAAGTCCAAACAGTGAAATTAAACCAGGTGAAACCAGCAAACACAGGACAAACGCCAACAGAATAGAGATACAGAGTAATCACACACGAAACTGAAGTTTAATGGTGTACAGGTGACCTCAGTCACACACTATAAAGGAGGGGAAAATAATAAAGGAAGGAAAAATAGGGAAAGCCCCATGAGGAACTAACAGGAAAGGGAAAAAACATTTAATACACAACAAAGAGATTCAGAATTTACAACAAGGAACCATAAATAATAACAAAAACCACCAACAGGATCTCACTGAAAAAACTGGTAGTCTGTACTAATAGTCTGGTACTGAGTTTTTCTCTCTGTGAGCTTCAAAAGAAAAAACAAACAACCAAACTAAATTCAAGAAGAGGTCAAGTCATTTTTAGATAAGTGGTGGTGTTTTTAGGTGCAAAAAAACAAGCTGTGTGCTGTATTGCATGAATGGCTCTACCTGACTACAGTTTTCCTTGCTTTGCCTTGCTTTTCTGAGGTTACCACTGGAACACGCTCAACTTGGGAGTGACGCCACTCGTATCTCTGACATCTGACTCCTGAGGCAAATGAAAAGTATCATTAGGGGTCCATTTGATGTTACACTTCTTTGACAGAGACGGAAAGTGTTCGTGTGACAATCTACCTGCTACTACAGCATCCGTCTTACATTATGGCATCACCACCTGGTTTGAAAACTAGCCAAGTATAAAGGTGACATTTTAAGTATGTGCTGTACTCTGAGTTTGTAGTAATATACTCAGGGCCCCGTTCTGTTAGCATAACTGCTAAAGGCATTCATTCATCCCTGTTTCAGTAAATCTGATAACTGTTTTGTTTGTTTGTTTGTTTTTTTTACACATTTCATGCTCCTTTTTTGTGATGTTTGCAATTGTCTTTTTTTTTTTTCTTTTTTTATGCAGGAGTTGTCTGATTTAGGACAAAGTAATAAATTTATTCTTGGCTAATGGTGTAGCAGTCAGCAAGTTATAGTGACAATGATACCGATTATGCCGTTTAGCTTCCTTTTTTTTAATACCACCTTCCTTTCTAGTTCAGAAATAAAGATTTTAAGGAGTTAGAAAGAACTCAATGGCTCATGTATAATCTTCTGTGGATATCCACAAAGAGCAGTAGTGGGCAATCAGCTGATCACAGCATGTGACTTATTTTTAAATGATTATTTTAAAAATAAGTCTTGGGGGTGGCTGTAGCTCAGGAGGTAGAGCAGATCACCTACTGATCGGAAGTTTGGTGGTTCGATCCCTGGCTCCTCCAGTCTGCATGCCAAGTATCCTTGGGCAAGATACTATTCCCAAGTTGCTCTCTGATGCATCCATCGGAGTGTGAATGTTGTTAGAAAAGCACTCAGTTTAGAGTCAGTGCTTGGGAGAATGGGTGTGAATGTGGCATGTTGTACACAGCGCTTTGAGTACTCCAGGAGAGTAGAAAAGCGCTATATAAGAATCTGTCCATTTACCATTTATGCTACACCAGATCTGATTGTTCCTCCACCCACTTTAACACCTGCTGACTATCAAGATTATAATGGGGATGGGGGTTGGGTTTTTTGGGGTTTTTTTTAATCTTCCCGATGCTTCATGCCCATGCTTGCTGCTGAAAAGACGGAGGAAGTGGAATCAGGAAAGGCTAAAATAACAAAATGAGCATTGCATGACGTTAAACTAGTTTCAAGAGAAACAATGAGTTCCTTCTGGTGATCATTCACTTGGAGGTTGTTTACTCGTTTGAGTAAACAAGTAAACACACGTTTGTTTCTTTGTTTATGAGGGGCTTGATATTACTGCAGTGTTGGTGAGTAGGTATCATCAGACTACTAAATGAGGATTTATTAAAAAATGATCAAGTTAATATATTCAAAGTAATTCAGAAAACATTCTCGTTTTCTTTAAATAACAAATGAGAATGAATTCCAGTCCAAAACTACACCGGACCAGAATAAGTTGAAGTTTGTTGAGAAACTTTCACCACATAATCATTAAATTAACTGAAGTCTGAAATGAGCAGATTGGAGGAGCGTTGCTGCCCAGGGAGCTTAAGATCAACGATTAAAAACAAACTGCAATCCAACTAATCCATTATCTTCTGTGAGTCTCTCTTCACACAAAGATAAATAAAAACTCCTGAAGTCATCTTCTCACATATGTCAATCTATTTTTCTTCTGTGACTTTTCTCAGTTCTATTTTTTCTTTTTTTAAATATCTCAATCAATCTCAATAAACAGCTATGAAGATTTTTTAATCTAATAATACGCATTATCTAAATGTGTATTTTTACTCTGATCATGCTGAAGCCTCATTCTATATTATTTAATTCTTTAAAATTCTTTAAAAACTGTGATTATGTTAAAAGATGCTTTACTACAGCCTTGGGTCAGAGGCCAAAATAGATGTAAATAATGGAGGGAAGTGCTTCCATGTTTCTTTGGGGTTTTGTTTTTTTTTTGCACATTCAGAAGATAAATAACACTTGTATAAAGAAAGATTCTTGGGAGACATACCCGAGATGGCTTGGTAAGCTTTAATATGATGCAAACTAACACTTTACCATCAGGGTATAACAAAAAATCTGGTCAACTCAAGGCTTATCAGTCTGTCTAGCTATGAAGCTATGAGCCATTTCACCTGTTATGATCCAAAGGAAAGTGACAATAGGTGCACTGGAGAGACAACAACAAAGTAAGCGCCCAAAAAGGAAGATTTTTGCAGGTGATGGCCACAGCCCATTGTTCTCTGTTCTCCCCCCTGACTTATTTTTCTCTATTTTTGCCACTGCTAGTGTTCTTGTCACTATTGGTGGCAGAGATAGGTACGATGAGGGAGTTATTACAAGAGGAGATCTGGACAAGGCCATAGAAGGGCATCATCCCCACAGGATGTGTGAGGAGGACCAGGAATGAACAGGAAGAGTACTACTGCTTCACTACTGTTAAATTACTTTGGTCATTTTGTTTATTCTACTTGCACTGCTCTGTCAATACATTGCTGTGCTAATATGACATAAAGCACTTTAACATTCCATTTGCACATGTACATTTTCAGGTTTTAATTTAAAATTTCCCATTTTTAATTTAAATTTACTTCTTGTTCATAATGTTTTGCACAGTCAATGAGCAGTTCAGGACACATTTCACAGTGTGTTGTATTGTATGGCTATGCATGTGACAAATAAGGAATCTTGAATCTACCCTATAAAATGACCTCCATTCTACTCATGTGTGATTTTCTTACCAGACAGACATAGTAAAACAGTTTTTAAACTGCCAGGGGTTTAACTGTCAATGCCCGACACCTATCCTTAGCTGAGAGCATGACTGGGCCCAATGGTAGAACCTAATTAACTTTGGTTACTCAAGTACAGGCTTCAATGTACTTATACTATGTTATGCCACTTCCTACTTCAGCTCCACTGTATTTTGAATCTAAATATTTTACTTTATGAATCATAACTTTTTTTTTTTAGTGATATATAATATTTTTATGAATTCAGACAAAATAATGTAATTAATTTTATTCTATATAATTAGTGCTTTTACTTTAAAATGCTTAATTATTAAAACTATTTTATTATTACATAAATAAGATTAAGGGATCTTATATATATAATTAATAATAAAAGGGTTTTCTTTCACCCCTTTGTAAAATAGTTTTTCATTGATGCTTAAATGACTGTGTAGTACCGCTTTTCACAAAGTCTGCATCTGAGAGCTCAAATGTATTACATGTATTTTAATTCAACATGGTATTGGCAGATGGAACAGGAAGTCTTGGTATCTACTGGCTCCACCACAAGCCTCAAAAAATTGCCCATGGCCCCCAGAAACTATGTCAGCAGGTTGGCTTGGCAGGTGAATTGATAACTCCTGGCTGAGTTAAACTAATCAAATAAACAAACCATTTAATGCAATTGGTAAAACAAAATCTTGTGGAAGTCAGTCAAAAGTAGGAAAATATTTTTTCTATCATTATCATTTTTTTTTAATGTCTTGTAGTTATGTATTACTAATTAACAACTTAATGGACAATAAAAAGAGGAAGTAATGAATCTCACTAAATGAAAAATTAATTATTTAATACTTTACTTGTAAAGAGATTTACAGAGAGAAAAAAGCAACTCGCAACAAAAATGTTATTTAAAAAAAACAATTTTAGATTCACAAATAAAAACTGTGATTTTTAGGGAGAAATCTATAGCCCTTTGACCTTTGACTAAAGTCAAATTAAGAATGCAGATTATTTTCTGACATTTAATGATGAGCTCCTTCGTTTCAATTCAATTTCCTTTTCCTATTAGCTTCGGGATTCATTGTTGGATTAGCTTCATCATATAGCAGTTCTGTGAATTTTTGGTCCCTGGAGAAAAAGCTGTACTAACTACATGTTAGCGCTAACATGAATTACACTAGCATCACTGCATGTAGCGCCAGCTTTTTTTTAGGCTTATGTTTGCTTGTGAATATATAGCATCCCAGCAGTACCAGCTAGCTAGCTAGCATTTTTGGTAAGCTAATGTGCTTGTCACAAATAAAGCTTGAAGCAGTTCAAACTTTTAGAACCACTACCGAGCCCTGTTACATTTATACAGTAAGATCAGTGGCTGCCACCTACAGCGTTTAATATAATGATTAAAATGCTGCTGTACACACGGTCATCAGTCCACATTACCACATAACTTTCTGATTTGGTTCGTCGCAGCAGATGGCTGCCCCTCCATGGGCCTGGTTCTGCTGGAGATCTTCTTGTTGGTTTTTGCCCTATATTAAAGTGCCTCGAGGCAACTGTTGTTATGAATTGGTGTTGTATAATTTAGCGTTCAAAGAATTGAGAGAGGATTATTAAAATGATAGCTGACAGTTCTGCCGTTCCTGTATTTTACGGTTTTCTGTTTTAGCAGTCACCTTATGCAGAATTTAACTAAAGCTTTCAGCAGCACCAGTTTAAAAGTTGCAATATTATTTTTTAGCAATCCCATGTCTTAGGATAGCTACAAACTAAAAAGGGTTTCCAATCTACTTTCCTGATAAAGTCAAAATGACACTAACATACTACGGCATCTTATGTTACAAATTGGTTTTACACCAAAGTACAGCCCAGCTCAACTTAAGTTGGTATCTCTTTAACACAATACATAGATCTTTTGGAAATAAACAGGAGTGTTTCTTTACATTCTGAAGATAGCGATAGTGGCTGATTATAAGCCATTTTAAATAAAAATCAATTTCTTTTAAATACATTTTTAAAAAAAATTACAATATGTACCTTAAAAGCAATAATAAACACAAAGACATTTTCCTCTCAAAAATCTAATTTAATTAAAGCAAAGTGTTGATTCATTAACAACTTTATAAAACAGTGATTTAGTTACATAAATAAATCGATCAGTGTATCAAATCTTAGTTTTAACTTCATGAGCATGTTGACATGGTTGTACAATCATTTACCTAATATAATAAATAAAAGGGCACATCATTCATTTCTAAACAAAAGAGCTACTAGTAGACCTCTAAGAGACGACACTGAAGATGAGATGAGCTTTTCAAGCACAGAATACAGAGCCAGTTCAGCTACAAATCAAAGACACTAAAAGGCCATCATCATGGTCAGTTTGCGTATGAAAAGAGTTTGGTAGTTAGAACTCCCATTTGGTTATTTTAAAGCATTAAGACAAGGCAAGAAAGAAGGCTGTTCTTGTGTGAGGAATTCTAGAGACATGAAGTTAAAGAGGAAGAGACAATAACATTACAATTAAATAAATTTTTTAAAAATGAAGTGGAACAGTCAAGACCTGTTGTACAGAGCAACTTTCTGTCCTGCACAAAGTCAAGAAGTGAGAAAAGGCATGGACTTAAAAAAAAAAAAAGAAAAGAAAAAAAAAAGCTTCATTTTGTGAGCGAATCACTGCAGAAGGTGGAATGAGGCAGACTTGACCACAATGAGAGAACAGCAGGAGTTGGCAGCTGTACGTTGCTGCCGCTCTGCCTCCTTCAATGACTTGTAAAACCCCTCAGTACACTTCTGTGCTCTGGATAATACCCAATCTGCACGTCCACTTCCTGCCGGCCACTTTCTGCAGTTCATTTCATGTCTGCAGAGCCCAAACAGGGCCCGTAATGCAATGCCAGGCCAACGTTTAGAAGTCCCTCTGATATGTTTTGTTTTTCGCTTGTTTCCAAAATTACTGCAGCTTCAAGTATTGTGTCTTACATAGAATATTCTGTCATAAATTAGTTAACATATACATTTTTTCAATATTCAGACATATACTTTCATATATACACAGGACAATAAAATGCTTTTGTTCTTTTTTCTGCCTTTTTTTTTTGTTTGTTTGTTTCTGGTTTTTTTGTTTTGTTTTGTGTTTTTTGAGAAATCCCTGAGAATATACATAGTTTCCACGAGGATAAGAACTGCGATGGTTTGTCGTCGTGCTATCGTGGCAAATGTGTCCGTCAAATAAGCATACTGAACGTTTGCGACAACACTGCAAAGCCAAAACAACCAGCCTGGAAATTGCAGCGAAATGAATTTTGACGGTGGATTTAGAGCCTTTCTTGAGCAGATGGGTGAGGAGGCCTGGGGGGAAGAGTAAAGCTGGATCCTTTAAAAGAGGTACTCGTCACTTCAAATGGTCCATTTGGTTTAAAGCCATTTGTCTTCTCTTTGAGGCTGTGAGCATTAGCCGAGGAAAGCAGGAGCAGTGCAAGGCAGACATTTTGCCACTGGACAATACAGGAAATACACAGCGTAAAACCCTCTCATGTTTGTATGTAATGGAAAACAAAATCTTCAAACAAAGTGACAGTTTTGCAAACTAAATACATAGTTTTTGGGGGGGTTTTGACACATCAATACCAGGGGCCAGATGTATAAACAGTGTGTACAACACTCCCACAGATAAAGTGATGTTTAAAAAGTCTGGTCTATTAAAGGTACCCTGTGGAGTTTTCTTAGAAATGAAGGCAAGTGTTTCTTCCCCCATACAACATCGCAAAATCATTACACTTTATACATTTACGCTTGTTAGTAAGCGGTCTTATTATTTGCTGCCTTTGAAAGATAACTGCCAAGTTTGTTCGTGTGTTGACACAAAAAATTCTGTGAGCTACATTTCAAAACAAAAAAAATCTGCTGCATAATGATAACAGTGGTCAGCGGGGTAACTTCTAAACATCAGAAAGCAGCAAAAAATAAATAAATAAAAATGTTTGGTATTGGTGAACAGTCCAAGATTTTCAGTGTCTATACTGTTAAGACACCAAAAAGCAACAGATTTACATTTCATTTGAGCTGCATACTTGGTTTTTTATGCCATCATAAACCAGAATCATTTGAAAGTGCTTTAACCTCCTAGGACCTGGCGTCCACATATGTGGACATCACATTTTGGGTTATTTAGACTAAAATATTCAATTTTGCTCTACATGGGCCTGATATCCACTTACGAGGACAATATACTGCTACTGTTCTATCAAAATTTTAAACGAATATCCTCATATGTAGATCTTTTTTTTTTTTTTTTTTTTTAAAAATGGTAAAAAAAAATCTGGTAATTCTTTGTTTTTACATTCATCGGGCCCCAATATGCACAAATATCAAAGAGAAATGAAAAATGCATGTCGTGGAAGAGTTCGTGTCTTCGGAGGTTAAGGAAAAGACCATACAACGTTCGAGAAATAACTCTACCATTATCATACACTTGTTGTCAGTGGGAAGGAAGAACTCCCTGAACAGACTGAACAGGAACTCTAAAATGTAATTCCTGCTTATCTTTTAAACATTTAATAAGAATTATGGTTCGGCGCTAAAATATCACAAATTGGTGGAGCGGTACCTATAACTTTGTGATTATATTGCAGTTCAAAGTAATACATTTAATTAGAGATCCAATTACTTAATCTATCCGTGGATCAACAGAAAATAATAGTTGGCAACTATTTAAATAATTAAAAACATTTTCAAAAGAATACTGTCAAATATGAAAAATTGTTGCTTTTCTGTGTCTCTAATATGATGATGCCACATTGACTCCAGGATGTGGTGATGAGTGGCCATTAAAGGTAAATTCCTTCCTCTGGTTCTCGAAGGCTAAATATAATCACTAGCAGATAAAGCTTTTGGGCATTGCTCTTGCTGCAGTTATGACTATGGTTGTAGCTACTGCTACTGGGGTGAAGATGATTTACAAGTTACATAATGTCTGATTAAAGCCCCAATGGGAACGTCTGTATTTACAGTACTGTCTTGGCCGACATCACAATTGTATGCGTTATAAGAGCAACTATCTTGGAACGAACATGGTCACAGTATAGCCATTAGCTATCCACCAGTAGCAACTAACTCTACATTCAGAATTATTTATGTGACAAAAGACTCGGTGCATTTGTATATCTATTTATGGTGAAATAAGCTGGATAAGGACAGAACCGGTATGAAAAGCCTCAAATCTCCCAAACAAAAAAGTGTGTACACTCTGTTTTAGTCTTGGCCCCGGGTGTTGCGCATATGGTTTACAGTCTTTTTTTTAAACTTTACTCTAAAACCTTTTGGGCCAGATTCTAGTGTTGGCTACCCAACACTAGAATCTGTGTGTGATCATGCTTGGTAACATTTTAACGTCACAGTCTTAAATATTTGCCTTGAGGAAATTGTGTTATCCATCAGACCCAGCAGTCCTAAAGCACAGAAATAAGATTCACATGTAAGTTGTTTTAGGTGGATTTTCACTTCAAGTTAGAAAGGATTTTAAAAAAGGAGACAACAAACAAAACAACAACAACAAAAATACAATTTGGTCATATGATCGTCTTTTAACCAAATCTCTCTCGAACAAGCATCATGAGCTTCTTCTTGCCCTTGTATATCTGTTTTAGGTTGTCTATGAACTGTGTGAACTGGATGTGTCCGTCGTGTGCCATGAGAAATGTTTCTCTGGCTTTGCTGAGGAACTCGATGAACTCGCTGTAGTGGCGTGGGCTGATGTGCGTCAGCCGAGAGTGCGTTGTGTTGATGTAGGCCCCGATTGTGGCGTCCAGTAGCTGCCTGAGTGGAGTTTTGTCCAGAGACATCAGCTTTCCAGAGTTTCTGCGACTGTGTAGTGCCACCATGCCACCTGGTGTTGTTAGAGTGCACCGGCGTAAAATGTCCGACAAGACAGTGGCACACTTCACACTCTTCACCACTAGAGGGATGACGGCTGCCAGTTCGTTTTTACCCAGGGAGTGGCTGAGAGCACATGCCCAGAGCACATCATTAATGGCCGGGTGTGTGTCTTGGTTGTAGCTTAGGTTCAGGTGAGTCATGGCTAACGTTGCTAGTTTGTATGCCCTTGCTGGATAACCGCGGTGCTCCATGTAGCGTGCTATTGTAAACAGCTGTGTGTAGTTCATTCCAGTGGCAGCTGCATCCAGTACAATCTTATAGGCTGTTTCAAAGGCATTGTGGTCCTTTTCACAGAGTGTCAAAGCTGAGAGGGCACAGTTTTGGGGGTCCTTCATGGCACACTGCAGGGCTAAGGTGCGGGCAGAGTTGGCCAGGTTCTCCTGCTGATGGCAGTCCAGATGCAGGCGGACAATAGTGCTGTTGGACATGACAGTGCTAGCCACAACGCTGGTTGCTTCAGTGGGGGTAAAGAGGGTGAACCAGTTCTGCATGATGCTGTCCAGAGCAAACACGCCTAGAAAGACAGAAAAAGAAATCTTAGCTTGACAGTTAAGAGGTTTTTAAAGTGAAGCTTTCAATCGCAAATGTCACTAAGTATGCTCTACATTTACCACATTTCCCGATGAAAGTCTAGTACCGAAAGCGTGTAAAGTGTAAATCATAAGACAGGAGATCTAGTGATGCTGAAAATTGAAACATCATTATCCTTCCATGCAAAGTCCTTGAACAAATCCAAGCAGAAATAAAAAGGCAATCTAAAATGACTATTATATTTTGAACCTTTCAAAACCACCGTACATATTTTATTTAACAAAACATGCAATACAGTTCTGATCTGGCCTTGTAAATGAAAATCATTTATTAAAACAGCTTATTACATTGTAATTGGACAGTTTGTTGCTAATTCCTCTGACATTATATGATTTGGCCCCCACTCCACACCAGGCTGGCATTTTCTCAATGAATCCATTCAAAGTCCGCTCACAGAAACAGGGTCCCCTTGTCACTCCCCTGCATTCACAAGAGATCATCTGGAAGGAGGGTTTTCCTCTGTAGAGCTCCCTCCCTCTGGACTTAGCTTCCTGTCCACTTCAGGGAAATCAGCCACTGGGTTTCAGTATTCAAGGCCAAACATAAGGCCCACTTAATCAGCCAACAGCCCACAATCTCCCATAATTACTGACCTTCCAGTCATTCCATCTCCCTTGCAGAGAGCTTTCCAAAACCCACTTATGAAGTCTGACCTGCTGTTTCACAAAAGTCCCTAAATCTCTAAGCATTCACAGGCACAAACATCTTTACAATCTATTTGTAGCTAACTGTTTGCTATTCCCTTCCCACAACAGGGCACAGCAGGCCTGTCGAGCTTTTTCTACACATGTATGAGTAGACTCTGTGGTGCAATAGAAAGACAAACTGAACTGCATTGTACTTTATACAAAATTTAACCACAAGCACAGCAGCAGTGTAAGAACTGAAATAAACAGTGTGCTTAAAGAAGCAGTCCGTTTATTGCTGGTTACTCATGATAACAGCATAACATAAATGACACTCTTCTCCAACTTCATGTCTTGGACTCCTGTTTTAAGTCCACGCTTTAAGGCCAATCCTCCCTGAAGCCAACTCTCTTCTAATTGGCTGTTCCTTCCAAACATAATTTTAGTTTGATTATTAGACAGTGTAGACTGTGTTATTGTATGTTAAAGTATTCAGATACAACCTAACCTGTTACTTTTTAAGTTGCGTAACCGATTAAATGTTATTGCATGACCAAGATTTGCGCTGATTCTGTCTCATAGATGGCAGGGGAACAAACATAGATATATATAAATCTTATAAAGTTTGTATCTGTCTTGTATGAAAAGCATACAAGAGTGAAAACGGATATAAGATCCCTTGAAAAATTATACAAACTTATACATACTTACTAAAACAATATATGAAAGTAATGAGAAAGTGGCCACTTTCATGAGTAAATCATATAAGCCTTATATGATTCACTATATGAAGTAGGCCACATCTTATGCAAGTCTTTTGTAAGTTTTTACTATTTCTTTTCCATATGGGACTGCTGCAATGCTCTCACTCTTAAACCTGTGCATGGCACATATAAGAGGTTTTATCCCAAAATTTCACCATTAGATGATATTAATATGCAGGTTATAATATGCAGAAACACAATTTATATAAAAAGACACCATTGACACCTCTGACACAATTAGCACTGTAAAGAGGGTGTGTGTCACGATTTCCTCTGGTATGAAAAACTCACCGACTTCAGTAGCACAGGTGACAAGCCAGCGCACCATCTCTCTCCGACGCCAGTTCAGTGTAGACAGGGTCATCCTCATCACCTTTACGAAACACAAAATTAAAGTCTGTACAGTGTGTGTGTGTGTTCCTGTCTAGCTATCTTTGTGAGGACCGAAATCTGCATTCTACTATACTTGTGAGAACCAACAGTCACTTGTGAGAACACACAACCCGGTCCTCACAAATTTGAAGGCATTTTTGAGGCTCAAAATGTGGTTTTAGTGTCAGGGTTACAATTAGGTTATGGTTAGGTTTAGGGTTAGGGTTAGGCATTCATTTTTAATGGTTAGGGTTAGGGGCTAGGGAAAGCATTGTGTGTGTGTGTGTGTGTGTGTGTGTGTGTGTGTGTGTGTGTGT